>NC_084992.1:16686998-16986998 GCF_963691925.1 Scomber scombrus | reverse complement strand
TTTCTGATCCCTGTTACATTTGCCGAAGGTTAGATTATGTCTTAGCAGAGAATGAGAACATGAGTTTGCACTCTTCAGTTTGGTATCTGTAAGCATCAGATAATTGCTTCCAAATATCACTCTCTCAATCACTGGTTTCCTCTCATTTCTTCTGTAATGGCACATTTTCTCTTCTTACCATTTTGTTCTTCACAAACTTCTTCCTACACTGTTTCACCTCATTTCCTCTCTTCTATTTTCACTCCTTTTGTAAAGCAGTCATTTGTAAAAGGACGAAATTACTTCTCTCACTGCCCGTCTCTCCTCCTGTCTTCTTTATCTGTATGTCTGCACACACAGATAGACTGTGTGTCTCTCTTTCATCTTAAAGGAAACACGGTCATTCTTCTCTTCCTCTTTTGAGAGGTTTGTTATGTGAAATCGTCTCTCCATTCTCTCAGCCGTGCTCTCATCTTATCTGTCCATCTTCTTTTAAAGGCCTGCTCTGCCACATATCACCGTCCCTTTCTCATCTTTCCTTCCTGTCTTCTTGTGCTTGAATTCACATGTGCACTTTTTGGTTTGAGGACACTGCATGACACTGGAGACTGAGAAGTCTGTCTGTGGGAATCGTTGTGAGATTGAGGCGGCCTTTCTGGCAAATGGACTTTTTGGAGTCGTAATTGTCTAAGTCCATAAAAGGGATCCTTGTCAGAATCCCAAAGAAACAAACAGAAAAAGACAAATTGTATGTTATTTTTTATCTTTGCTGGATTCCTGTCCTTCTGCGTAACCCTGTGTAATCTATGAATGCCGACTGAAGAGCTCTTCTCATCCTGAATCCTCTTGTCTTCTTCAAGTGCTTCAAAGAAGTTGTCCAGCTGCCACGCTCTCTGAACCTATAGGTCCTTCTCTTCTATCTAACCCTCTCCTCTTTTCACATTCTACTTGAAACCAGGCAGTTGATCTCTTGCCATCACTTTACTTCTTCTTGCCTGTTGGTCATGCTCACTGTAACATGATTTATTTGAACAACAAGAAAGCAAATAGCAGCTCTTCCTCTCCAATATCCCCAGGTTTAGAAACCTAATGAGCACTCATAAAAGGATGTCACCCCATCTCTCTTTTTCTCTTCCTTTTTTCCCCTCCTTTAAGATGACCGCTGGTGCCCCTCGTCCTCATGTCCTTCTCAAGTGTTCTTCTGCTTTAATTGTCTCCATGACCGCATGGCATTAACAGAAGTGACTGCAAGGCAATTAGGTCACACAGCCCCTGGTGTGTCTCAAGCTAGATGATCAATGTCGTATTTGTCACAGTCTCAGACTACATCAATGAGCTATTCATCATCAATGCTAACGCAGACACGCTGACACACAAGGACAGAGTGTGTGTTGTCAGTGTCACTTTGTATGTTAGATATGGATTTCAGCGGGAAATTCCACAGTCAGACATTCGTCAGCACTTCATTCATATTTATATACACTTTATGTTTGTCAGGGAGATGCATTAAGTTGGTATCACAGTATTGCTTCACCCTTAATGTTAAATTGACACATTGGTGCCAAATAGGGATATTTTTATTTGTGTTACATAAGTAGAGATACCAGGTGAACTGACACTGTTTTCTAATAGGATAATGCTTAACTTTAATCATAAGTAAGGCAGATATTATATAAACTTTCATTATATTATTTAACCAGCGAGTCCTCCAAATTAAACAACCAAATACATAACTTGACCATGCACCCCTGAATGACAACTAAGAGTGTTATCTAATCTGGGGTCTTGTCCGTGCTTGTCCATACTAAAAAAACACTGCAAATCACTGGTAAGAAATAATGATGTTTTATGATGTGACAACACTACATGATCTAGAGTTACTACTTCCTTAAAGTTAGGCTGCCTTTATCGTCATGGCTACAATAATACACAAAGGATTAAGGTTAGAGCACAATCATAGTTACAATCTTTTTTTTTTACGGTTGGAAATGTGACACTTGCAGTTAGAAATGGGGAACAAACTGGAATCTCCTGTGGCAAAATCCATTGTTGGGTTCTAACTTCCATCCACCATAGTCTTCTGACTGAGAAAATTTGATATACAGCATATACATCAACCAAACTGCACCACTGCTCTGGGTTATAAATACAGTGGCCACTAGATGGCATCTGTCTCACAAACGTAACTATATGTTGTTTTTGGGCACCTATACAGTCTGTGTTTAACCCAGATATAATGAATAATTGTGGTTTATTGTGATTATAATTATTATTATAATCATGGTTTGGTTATAATAATAACCAACCACATTTATTGCTGAGATATGGGAATACAGCAATATTGCTTCATTAAAGGTTAACTCGGTAATAAACACTGTTAAGATGACCTGACACGATTCCAAGACAAACCAAGGGTTCAGCCAGATTTTAAGCAATTATTCAGGAGTAAAACCAGTGAGTTCTCATGTAATGTCAATAATTAACTAGAAAACTGTATGTACACAACATGTACAGCAAGTACAATAGATCATAGTCACATTACAACACACGTTTATGTGAGTAATTTCACCCTTTGCCATTTCACTCATCTTTGGATCATCTGACTTCGCTGGCAAACCTTTAATAACATCATCATGTTCCCAGATCTCAGGATTCTCAGATTCCTAGGTCATAGCAACAGAATAAAAGGTCAAATTTTCCTTCAATGAGAGTTCAGACCTGTTATGTATCCACTTTATTAAAGTGTCACTGAGCTCACTGGAGAGGAAAATGACATTTTATGCTATCATGAAAATGTCATAGTTAGAAGAAAAATTAAAGTTATATATATGATATACATGCAGTGGATAGGCCCTGAGGAGGTCTTAAAAAGCAACATCAACTTGTCAATGCTAGACGTCTGACTGAACTTAAATAATGTTAATTTCTATATTGCAAATTAACCATTTAAAACAGGAATTCCAAACTATTGATCTTTTAAGTCCCCTTTAGTAATTTAGCCTATTGCCTACTTCAACATATTTCTCCATTAGCGTGATCTTACTGGAATAAGAAACTAATTGTTAGAAGCTTTCATAAAGATTCCTACCATTACAGAGCACAGGGGTCCATTATCTGTATCTGGTCAGTGGTCAAACTGATTCATATCTAAATGAGTGAAAACAGGGTTGTAAAGTAGAGCTCAGCTTCCTCTTCTGGTTGTGCATTAGCTCTCTGCATCACTTATTTCCCCAAACAAGCTAATGTAACATTGGTTGATGGTTACAAGGAAGATGCACTCTTGCTAATGCACAGAGTAAAAGGAAACCATTAAAGAGCATGGACCAGGCAGAGTGGAGGGTAGAAGAAGGAAATAGCCCAGGGAAAGGAAGTAAGACAAAGGCTGTGTCCGAAATCACTCCCTATTTACTATATAGTGCACTACATTTACTGTCCGCCATTTTATGCCTGAATGCTGTGTGTGTAAACTCCACTATGTAGTACCCTCAAATATTCCACAATGAAATGAAAAAGTAGCTTTCATGGTATGCACGCGACTTTCTGCTAACAAGCACACAATGCAATACTCCACATTTTTAAAAAGAGTTCAAAAATACCTTCACGCAAAATTTTAATCAACATACAGCTTTTGAATGCATTTGAATGTAACCCTTTGTAGCCTAAACAGGTAACTTCAGAGTAGTTGTGGTCATAATATGTTTAGAAGGCAGTTGCACCTTTAAAGGCAGCTAATACTCTTGAACTTTATTCATGATTTTTCCAAGACTTACATTTTGCATCAACAAAGAGAAGAAGTCTAGTTTTATGAGAGGGAAGCCAGGCATGTAGTGGGTCTACCTGCACTGTGCATTTTATTAACTCTATGCTGGGGTGTGAGGCTTGGCTTGATGGGCTTATACATTGTGATACAGGTTAATATAAGTTTTCTGCCTCATTCAGAGGGTAGTTCAAATGTAAATGTCCTTGTGTGAGAAATAACCCAACCTTCTCTGAAAGCACTCACATCAATCATTTATTTAACAAAAAGAGCAGAAGTCTCCAGGGAAATTATAGCAAAATCAAACTCAGGACATTTTCATCGAATCGAGTAGTGTTTTAAGGTTACTTTGGAATGGTTGTGTGGAGGTGAATGACAAATATGGTTGCCCTTGACAAATTTCTGTTCAAGAGATTTGGGCACGCCTCTAGGCTTTCGAACTAATATTGAAATCAGTGTCACACATTTTTCTTAGGTGTGCATCAAAACTGAAGTCATAAATGAGTCATCTGGACAGACCAAAGGAAACTAAATAAACAGGAAAGGCATAATCAGCCATTCTTTTACATGACAAGCGTGTTTCTAGACGGCAACAGACAGTTATGTAATGAGTCAGCAACCGTTAAATCTTGACTTTAACGGTCTTAACAGTAGGGAAAGACAGCCCACAACAGCTAACGCCTGAGTACATGTATATGTACCTCTCTTTAAAGAGTAGTAGAAGTCAGAGCAGGCTGGCTTTTGACTTTCAGGGACATTTTAATACCTTCACTTCAAGTTTTGGACCTTTGAGCTGTTGAACACAGACATCTAACATTATAACTGTATAAAAATAACTGAAAATAACAAAAATCACGATATGTCCCCTTTAAATCTGAAAAGATCAGAAAATAAAGCAATCTTAGGATTCTAGTTTTGAGTCCTAAAACTCTCAGGTGAGTTATTGTCTTTGCTGCATGGATTCTTTTAGATTAAAACTGAATGCTATTTGGTTGTAGATTTGATGGTTTTACCCTTGCAAACTAAATAAACTATTTAAAGTCCCATTTGTGATTTTTAGAGATTTTGTAAGATATTGAAGTAAAGTTACTGTCTCTGTAATTTAACTGGATTTTTTACTAACTTTAAATTTATGGTATTACATTGCAGAAACATACATATAAATGCATATTTATTTTATTCGGTGTGAATAATATGACTGTTTTATGTGCATTTTCTGACATCTTCCCAGTGTTATTAGTAATGAGAGTGAAAAAGCAAAGAAATCATGATCTTATTTAGTGACCACCCCTCATTTCACAGCATCTAATAGGGCCTGTGTGGAAACAGGTTTAATACAGTGTCACATATTCACTCACACACCTGCATATGTTTTCATAGAGATCCCCGTTTAACTCATAATCTTCGTATTTGACCCTACAATCAGGACACACACATATACGCGCTTAATGATATTCTACTGCGACCCTAAATCCTTACCTCAGCGTGTGTGTCACACTTTATCTTCTCAGGTATACACACACATACACACACACACCACGGGACACGCTAATGAGATGCATGAGCACAATTAGACTTTTAGATGAGAGGGATGGGTCAATCGTAATTTAATCTCTCACACTAACAGAGCAGAGGGAAAGGAAACAGACCAGAACAACCACGAACAGGAAGAGCGAGAGACACGGGAAGATAGAGTTTGGAGGCATGGATAATACATAATTGATTTTTTTTTTTTTAATCTTACATGCCTACAGTGAACACACACCTAATGAGGTCAGTAAAGATTCGTAATATAAGGAGAGACGTCTGTCGGAGGATTTAGCAATGTAAACACATTCTTCATGAAGTCAGATAAGCCTGCTGGAGAGAAAACACACACTTCTGGGTTAACTACTCTCCCCTTTCCTGCTCAGTCAGTAATGTATTACTTTACGGAAAGCATTAAGTCTCTCACACACACACATACACACACACACACACACACATATGCAAACTGAAGTGTCTTCAGCAATTCACCTCATTTTCTCTCTTTATCTCCCTCTCTCACACACACGCACACACTTCATGGTCTAATTACACAAGAGCGAGCACTTCCAACAGCACAGTCCATCATCCATCACCCACCACACCCATCCATGTCTTCTCCCTCTCTTATCTCACTACATCCTCCCGTTCTCTCCCTGGCTGTAATTTATACTTTCTTTTCCTCCTTTTCTGCATGCTCCAACTTCCATAATTCTTTCTCTCCTCTCCTCCCTCCCTCCCTCACCCGCTCTGTCTCCTCTCTCCAGTCCTACTCCCCAGACAGGCATTATCGGAGGGAATGGCGATCGATTTTTCTCCAACTTGTTTTTCCTCCGTCTCAGTCCATCTAAACCAAGGATTTTGCTCTTATCTCTCCATTACCGTTTCCACAACAGCAAGAACCCATCCTCTCTTCTTCTGCTCTTTCTCCACATCCTCCTGCATGTCTTCATAATGTGTCCTCTCCATCTCTGTCCATTTCTCCATTACTGCTAACTTTTGACTTTTCTCCATCTTTCTCTCGTTAATTCGATCCACTTTCTCCTTCTTCTTACTCCTGCTCTCCTCTTTCTCTGCAGTCACTCTGTCCTCGATCAGGAATGTAGCAATACTGTTATATATCTTATTGTAGTGCTAATCCCAAATACGTGAGAATTTCCACCAGTTCTTTAATCTGTATTAAGAGCAAGAGCGAAGTGGCATGTGTTGGAATTGACTTTACATGAATGAAACTGGATGGATTGGAGCAGAACTTGTAAAGCAAAAGTGCCTTTAGTATATCCTTTTGTTACCCTCTTAATCGCCTCTCTTTCTCAGCCCACATCCTTCTTGCCTTCACCCAGCAGGGATCAGACCACAAACGTCCATCACACCAACTCTGGGGGGGAATAAAAAATGTAGAGGACATAATTCTTTCCTCCTCAGATGAAGTACTTATTTCTCAATGAAGCACTTTTAGAAACTTTGGCCCGAGCCAGAAATAGCTTCCGTAGCTCTCACTCTGACAGATGAAAGAAGAAATGACATATTTTATTTTTAGGAATTTAAAGTTTCTCTTTTTTTTCCTGGCTGGGTGAGTTTAAATACTCTGTCTATTCTCCATCCATCCTCACTTCTTATTTTCTCTCTTATCCTCTTTTCTGTCAACCTCTGCTCCATCTGACCCCTCCCTTGCTCTTACAGTGCCTCCTGATCCTTTTGCTCCCTCTAGTCCCATTAGTTATCTCCTGATGGATCATTAACTAGTAAACACCAAATACAGAAAAAAGGAGAAGAGGGGCGTTCTATAAGGTTTCTATCTAGTATGCAATAATAAATGAACATTGAACGCTGAGGCTAGACTATATTGAATTTATTGATTGATGCTTCCATCTAGTGGTCAAAAAGGAAAATTGTTTGTAAGGAATGTAATTCAACTGCAGTCGGTCTAACACATGCAACTGAAAAACTGGGAAAGCAAAAATTGATTTGTTGAATCATTAAAACAACACGATTTGTATTAGCTGCCAAAATCAATGTGCTGAATAAAAATCAAGTGCTGGTTTGTCTTTATTGATCTTTTTAAAAGCAACTAATGTTAAAGAAAAATAAATGAATAAATGGGGATTCTTTCAAGTTCCCTGTCAGTCTGGTGTTCTTTGTGTCCAAATATGAATGCTGTGGTGTGTCTGTCTGCAGACAGTCTGATGTTGGGGACAGAGATTGACCTGCAGAGGGTGGACAACAGTGTGTTCGCCATGGAAACCGTGTTAAAGGCATGGCTTCAGGAGCAGGGGGGAGACAGAGAACACCTCCACCTCCTTCTTCCAAGCCCCCTGGACAACCCTATCCCAGGTTTGATACTGCATACACATATATGTATCCACCAGCTTTCAAAAAAGTATGAACCACTAAATGAATTCATATTTACAAAGGTAAGAAGAACATGCTGAGTCAGTGGAGCCTACATAATGTCACCTTCTCTTATGGCACGCGCCTCCTGTGTAGTATGTGTTAAGTGTGACATGCAGGAGCGTCTGATAAGCCCCGCCCTCATCCCTCTGACCCCCAACCTGGGAGTGAAGACCGAGAGCGTCCGTGACTTCATGCCTGTCACTAAGGGATCAGCCAATCAGAGCCCAGCACCACAGAGACTGCGAGTGATCAAGTAAGAGAAGGGGTGCAGGGGAAGAGGCTCCTTACTGTAGCCATAAACATGAGGAAGTCTGGCTTCTGTACAACTTTATGCAAATGTACAAAATAGTTCAAATTGAAGTTTTAACATGAAAGGGATTGTTCAGATGTTACTGTGTGAGCCAGATTTTCTTTTTCTTTTTTTTAAATCACTTTTGAAGGAGGATAGGAGGCAGAATGCGTGTATATGATCATGCATGCATGCTCCATTAACCACATGCATGTATGTTGTGTGTATTCAGTAAAACCCTCCATGTCTATGAATGGCTCCATTCTGATTTCAGGGAATAGTGGAATATTTCTTGGATGAAACCCATCACATCAGAGTCGGCTTTGTTCTGCCGGAGTCATCTGCTCTGATGACCCAAAATGACTAGAGTCGAGCAGAAAAATAGCTGCATGTCTGACAGCTCCAGTCCAGTGACTCTGTTTGTGAGGAAATGTTTTGATTCTCGTACAGTAGAAACTCATGACACAACAGCAGTGGTTAGACAGTGGTGTACGGGGGAAGGACAGTAAGCTGACAACAACACACTGGCTAGAATAACACACAGCAAAATAGGAAAAAGATGTTAACTGTAAATAGTCACAACACAAAACACAGATCTACACACACCAGCAGAAGCCAACTTAATGTTAACTGGATGTTTGAAACATGGTAAATGTAATCAGATCTTCCACAGTCTGAAAGTCTTCTCATGGATTTGAATTAAGTGGATTGAGTGTAACAAATTAAGGTTTGTCTGGTTCAGGGTGGTTATCCTAAAGTTATGAATTTATATTGTAAAGGCTCTCTGGCCATTACTGTTTCCTGTGTTTTCAGTCTTTGGGAATGCATTTTTGTGTGTCTTTTTACAAACTGACAGTGTTTTAAATTAGATTGAAGATTAAAAAACAACACTTTGTGTACACTGCTATAAACAGCTCTGATCATTCAGTACTGATGTCATTTCATCCAAAATACACATACAGGCGATCAATACATTTATTGTATGTACACACACGGATGATAGAAAGCACACATTCAAGTGTAACTTAGATGAGCTTCTTCTTCCTCTTTCCCCATTTGCATTAGTTTTACATTCACAGGGGCTGCAGTAGGATGTTCTTTGTATGTGTATGTGTGTGTTTTGCATAGTAGCCAGCGAGAACGGTACTGTGCACTGTGTATGTGTGTGTGCTTTACATACTCATGACTCATGATTAACAGCTATGACATTTAAACGAAGCTAGAGGACGGTCACATTGTTAATAAATTCACCTCGGCAGGGATGATGTCATTGTCCGTCTCTCCGCTCCCGATGATTTATTGTGTTTGTGTAGTGTCTGCGTTTGACTGAAAAATGTTTCAGGAGATGAGAGGCTTAGAGAAGACGGATGATTTGACATAAACTTTCTCATAAGACGGTTGCAGCTGTCACAGTCGGTGCAAGCTGCAAAGCATTTTTCTGACATCAAGGACAGTTGCTGGGAAAAGTAAAAGATGTCCAAGACGGGTGTGTGTGTGGGTCTGCATACTAACCGAGGTTGTGTGTGTGTGTGTGTGTGTGTGTGTGTGTGTGTGTGTGTGTGTGTGTGTGTGTGTGTGTGTGTGTGTGTGTGTGTGTGTGTGTGTGTGTGTGTGTGTGTGTGTGTGTGTGTGTGTGTGTGTGTGTTGTAGGGCCCTGCGAGCAGACGGAGTGTGTGAGAGTGTGTTGTACGGCCTGCCGCTGGTGATCCGCCCCACCACCTGCTGGCAGCTGGATTGGGACGAGATGGAGACGAACCACAACTTGTTTCACGCTCTCTGCCACACACTTAAGGTGTGTTTTATATTAGTTTGGGGGGGTTTTCACATCTTTGGACAGTTTCCTTTATTTTATTTGGATGTTAGTAACAGAAATTGTCAAAAAATAGCAACTATATATAGCTGACAGTACAACTACTGCAGAAGTTTCTGTATAATTAATATCACTGTGTTATCATTGATTATGCTGTAACATTCTTTAGTTAGCTCTTTCCCACATCGTAACACTCGCTGTACTTTGCAAATGTGTGACACTGATTGATGTGAGATTTGTTTTTCCCTCTTTCAGAGTCGTGACTTGTTCCTGCTGCTGCAGGTGGAGCTGGCCCAGAGGTCTACAGCTGGAGGCTCAGGTCCATATGTTGTGTGTGTTTACAGTATGTGTGTGAAAGTGAGTGAGGTCATGGTGGCCTAGTTGATAAGAAGCATACTGTACCATAGAACTGCAATATCCTCAGTTGGTTTCTTGTCAAATAAAGGCTAAATGCTTAAATATATATTTTTTAAAAGAGTAATCTGCAAGTCCTAATACATGTTTACGTATTGTCTCTGTGTGTGTGTGTGTGTGTGTGTGTGCATATGTGTGTGTCTCTGCATGCAACACAGGTGTGTATTCTCACTATGTCCTCCAGCCCTCCCCTTCTCTTTCCCTCCTCCTGAAGCCGGTGGTCTCCAGAGAATTGTTGCTGCCCTGCTCAATGCCTGTCTCGACTCAGGACCCGTCCCCTGAAACCATGCATATTATTCAGGTTAGGTGACCTCTGTTCTGCCTTATTAAATCACAGAAGTAGTAGCATCCACAACTCGGATATCTCACAGCTTCAAAATGATATGAAAGACAGTTTTTCTTTGAAGTGATATCTGATGTATGGGTGGGACAAAGGCTACTTCATGTAAATTAAAGTTGGACACACACAGAAATAAACAAACATACACTTGTATGTGTGTGTATGTATACTGCCAGGAGTGAGAGAATAATCAATAAATGTGTATATTTTAATAGAGAACACTACAACACTAAAAAAGGTCTCTCAGGAAGCTTCTATCCTTGTTTATTTATTACTGCGTATATCACTTAACTATCACGGCAACTATGATAGCAGGGAAAAAACCCCTCTTTTCCTCAGCCACTCAACTTCCTGTTATATTTAAATAGTTTTCAGTAATTGCTTTATTTGATTATGGGAATTACATCAAGCAATACACACAAACAGCAGTTTAGACATTCAAATGACACAAGTTTGGTTGATGATTAATTTGTTCCTGTCTGTCTCGGTCAGGGTTGTCTCACTCAGCTGGATGAGGAGTTTGTGTTCAACCCCCTCACCCTGAGCAGTAACCTCTACCAGCACCTCAAGAGTCGAGGCCTCTCACAGCCGCGATACCCTTACAGGTATCATGGTTTTTATTATCACTATCCTCATAAGTGTGAGGATTACACTCATATTAGACTAAATCTAAGTGAAGGTAGTTTAGGAGACATTTGGTGATGATGTCGGTGTTGTAGGGTCCAGCCAGCTTCCCACAGAGACCAACCTCAACCACTAGAGGGCCCTAAGACCACAGCCAGCAGACAGCCTCGGCAGGTAAACAGAACAGCTTTATGACAGTGTAAAGGTCATCCAGTAGAGCTCAATGATCATCACATGAGTAAACACAATAAGCTACATAAAAGATAATTTGACAGGGCAATATTCTCTAAATGATGGTTTATAGTACGTACTTGTAATTTCACTTCCTCTTCACTTCCTTGCTCACTAGGTGGCAGCACTCACTACATGCAGACAGTTTCACAAGTACAAACTTTTTGTGTCTCTTTAGTATAAGATGTTGAATTTCCCACATGTAGGGAAATGGTTCTTCCAAATAATTTCTGTCTAACAAGCAATGTTTCATAGAGCTAAGGATGAGGCTGATACGTTTTTAACTGTTCTCAACAACGTCAACAGCCTGACATTTTTTCATCTTTGTAGTTTTGACAAATTTGCATATGTTATATGTTAAAATACCAGCATGCTCCGTATAAGAAGGACTTCTACTCAGAAATATTTGAACAATCCAGCTACTGGAGGTTTGTCAGTGAGAATATGAAGTGTCACTGAACTCACAATGGACTTGAATTTCGTGCTAATAATCATTTTTATTTGACTTTGGAGGATCTTAACATTTCATTCTTCTCTGTTCTTCCGTTACATCAGCTGAGGCCCACAGTGGGCTGAAAGTGTGTAGCTGTTGGCAGTGTGACTCATCAGGCTTGATAAGGCTGCTGACATGCAAATAGTTCAAAAACACAAAGAAAATGTTCGTCCGCTCTGCTTTTGTTTCATCCTGTTCTTTGGCACGCTCTCTTTTTTACTCTCTACAGCAGAACTTTAACCCTGAAGTCTTCACATAATCTTTGTCTTTGCTCTGTTCATGTCCTGTCTTTCTTTTCTTCTTTCTAATCTCTATAATCTCTCTGTTTTTACCACCTCCCTCACAACCTCCTCCTCCTCTTTTATCTTTCTTCTTGTCTTTGTGAGAAATTAAATTTTACAGTTGAGACTTCTGTTTTTTCTCCTGTATTGTTGAAAGTTGAATCTAGTTTTTGAAGTTGTTCTTAACTTTCATTATAAGTTAAATCATTTCGACATGTGTTTTTAATTCAGCAGCAAAACCAGGGTCGCCAACTGGGAATGAACAGCAAGGTCAGGGCCACTGTGGCTCCCCTGCCTTCCTCCTCCTCCTCTTCCCACTCCTCCTCCTGCTCTTCCTCCATGGGACCTCCTCCGGTTAAGGCTTCCCGTCCGGCTTTGACCCTCCTGAGCAGGAGCAGCAGTGGAAGCCGTCGGGCCCCGGCTCCTACACAGCTGGAGGAAGACGATGATAGTGACTCCATGATAATACTGTAAGAAAGCCAAAGGGGTGAGTGAAAGCGTGCAGTGACAGGGGAGGTGACAAAGAGGCAGAGGTGGTGTTATACGTATTTAACAAGTCATTTTACACACAGCGTGCTGAATGAGATCTTCACTACTCTGACCTGTCATTTCAAAGAGGTTTTCCAGTTAATATACGGTATGATAATATAGCTTAGTCAGCACACACGCACATATGGCTAATTTGTCCCCATTGTCAAGTTTGTGAGGCAGCTCATAAAGCCTTTAAAGACTTTTTGAAGAGTTTGTAAAGGAGGAAAAGACACACACCACTTCCCACACGACACACACACTTCTGTGCTACACCCTGGGTGGTTGCGGCCTCTTTTGATACTTCTATTCATCTCCATTTAAGCGTTCTCACCACCACCGAGCTGCTATAAGCTAGATCTCAATTTAACAAGCCCCCGTGTGAGCCTGCGTGTGTGAGAAAGAGAAGTTTCGACTCACTGCCATCTGCTGAGTTAGCAGAACTTCAGAGAATGGCACACCATAAACAATGAAACGATGAAAAGAATGGAAACAGCGGGACAACGGAGGCCTGAAAGAGTCAGAAAAGGAGGGAAGGAGTGGAAAGTTCGTAAGATATTACCAAAAAATAAAAATGGTGGGCGGCTTGTGTGAGAAAAGGAGAGAGTTTAAAGCAATGCGTGCCTGTTACAGCACGCGAAATGAACTAAAAGAATCCAAAAAGTAGGAAAAAAACAAGATGTGAAAATACTAATGTAAACAAACAGTATATACGGACTAATAGACAAAGGCACATATGCACATTCCTTTTCCATTTTGCCCTTAAGCATCAGTCTGAACACAGCTTCACTGTTTTAATGAGACAGAGAATAAAGCATCAGACAGAGGGGCCTCTCTGCTCTCCTTCACCCCAAAGCACGCTCTCTCTCTGGGGGTTGAAAGGCAGTATTAGAGGGGGGGAGGCGGTGGATGGAAGGAGAACAGAGATGAGAGGAAACTGATTAAAAAAAACTTGAGTATGTTCTTTAAAATTGTGAATGTGGCAACTTTTTAACCCTTAACAGTTTGTAAAAAGAAGAACATTTCCAGTGTGTGTGTGTGTGTATGCAAGGGTCAATTCCAGTTCATGCATTTAAATCACAGCTTGATTTCTGCACAATGTCAGGCTTTGCTCGCGTTACAATCAGTCACGTTTACTCATTGATTCAAGTTCATACGCACATACAGTATTGTTCAGTTACACACATCCATCGTCACCATGATTAATCCACACACACACACACACACACACACACACACACACACACACACACACACACACTGTCACACAGGCTTAATCAGTCTCCCGCCATTCCACCCCCTTGTTGAACCTTATAACATTAGGGACTACCAGCGGCAAATGACTTCATGACGCTGTGATGTCACAGGACTTCCGCATTCAGGAATTACAACCACAACGATCCTTTTGTCTCTGAGGAGAAGTTGAACGGACCTCCAAAACTTCCCACTGACATTTTACCCACTTCTCTGTCACTCTCGCCGTCCTTTCCCTTTTCTCTCGCTGGCTCAGTATTTTCCTCAAAATCCTCAGCGGCTCAGAGAAGTTGAGTCAACGGGTGCGAATTTCATAAATTTGTTCAGATGGAACAACAGCAGCTTCTCTGTCCCCTCAAAAAGGTCAAAGGGCTGAAGCCAAAGTTCCTCTGTGCCACACTGAAAGCTATCAGCCACCCTCCTCAGTAAATGTCACCGCTGGGAGAGATTAATGGGATGCGGCCACCAGTTAACAAAAGTGTGATTATTTGTGCAAACTCATTCAGATTTGAATTGGACAGAACGTGTCTCATTAGTCCGGAGCTGTCTCAGTTATTGACACATAGCAGAAGTTCTTTTTCTGAGAAAGTTTGTTCATCTTTTTTTTTCATTATCATAGCGTTGACTCAGTCATGTTCCTGTCCAGCTTTCATTTTATGTCTGTTGACTGTTTTTAATGTAATTTAGTGTCTGAGCAACAAAGGAAATTTTGCATTTATGTAATTTGTCAATGATTCAGCTGTTTCAGGATATTGTGTCTTCTACGTATTTATATATATAAATATTTTTAAACTTTCTATCAGATTTGTAGTTTTAATCCTGCTTATGAACTTTGGGTTAATAAATTGTCCTTAAGCAACCTTTTGTTTGAATGATTTATATGACAACTGTCTTACCGCATTTAACTTACTAACACCTACCAATTCAACCACAAGACATGAAGATAATGACATCAAATTAATGTCAAACATGTGCACCCGCTCCACATTTCAATTCAGTCAGTTGTGTTAAATATTTCAGTTGCCTTTATCCAGTTATGTTGGATGTATTGGCCAATGGTGTTGATGAATAAAGTAAAAATAACACTTTTACTGAGTGAATAATCAGCGTTTTAGGCATATAAAAAAACAGGCCAGTTTTGTTTGGAATAGTCTCTCATCTTATGTGGTCTCAACCTCTCTGATAACCCTTAACATTGTAATAAATCTGAAATATAGGCTTTAATATAGGTGGACCAATCCAAACGTGGTGTTAAAGGACACTTAAGGCTCTTACAGTCAGAACAGTAAAGCAACCAATTTCAACCCAGGAAACCAGTCGAGTCTGTCCCGCTTTATATCAAAAGAAAACATAAGGATGGGTATCAGTGGTGAGTCTGGAATGAGTGATCACACACTGTTTAGGAGACAGTTTGTCTCTGACTAAAAACATTTTGATTCATCATTTCGTGGGTGGAAGGGTGACCTTTCTTCGCACCATTTTGTCTCGTTTTGCAGACGCGTTGGTGCACAGACGATGGCATGAGAACAAGTTTTTGGTTCGATTTCTTGGCTTCCTCTTTATTTATCATTTGCAACTGTTATATAAGTATGTTTTTTTTCCATTTTGACCTCAAAAAAGAACGCTTGTGGTCTGCCTGGCTAAATGTGTGATAATATTTCTTCTATGTCTCATCAGCCACTATATCTGACTCAGGATAATATTAGTGCTGTGACTTCCTGCTTTATTCTCAATGTTCCATTTCCTTCTTTGTTGCAATCTGCAGAACATTAAAAAACTTCTTTCAGGCTCTCTATCTGTCTCACAGACTAGTAATACACTGTCTTTCCTGTAATTGTCTGTGTGTTCAGGCCACAATGTCGACACAGCACTCTAAGATACAAACATAGCAGAAATGCACTCACAAGAGTCACGATTCATATACAGGTTACGGGCAGAGAATAATCGACTCTCTCACTGGCACTGGTGTTGAGCGAGAACAGAAAGAGGAAGTGCATCTTTAGTGAGGAGGAAGTGAGGAGGTGAAGTCAGGAGGCTGACAGAAATCTGAAAGGCTTGTTCTCCTACGCAGGTCACAAAAGTCTAGAAAAGTCTGGAAATTTAATTTGCATATCTGCAAGTCTACAAGATAAAATCATGAGTGTGAATCAAACTGAAAATGCAATGCTGCTATCACTAAATCTTGTCTTTAAATTTAGATCTAAAATGCATAGAAACAAGAAGTTAGTGTGGTCTGGGAAGATTTTCCTGTCACTGCACACTTTTTGCATAATTATGATTAGCTATAGCAGGATTATCACTCAAACACTCTGAAAGGCAATAAAAATCACTTCACAGTCTGTCATTAGACACATATTCTGCAGGCTTTTGCATAAGCATTTCTTTTATTTACATGAGAAAGTCATTCCCTTCAGATAGCACTGAGAGCCGAGAGCGAGTGAATGAAATGCTCGTTGAGAGGCATATGACTGAATGAACTGCCCACGCACGCAGCTAAAAATACAACTTGGTGGTCTGCAGAGTCAAAGACAGAGGAAACCGGACAGTTTCAGGTGCATCTGAAGTCAGATGTGCCGAAAAAGGAAAGGCTAATATTTCGGTTATGTTAAAAACAGAATGAGGAAATGCTGCTGGGTTTCATCTCAAGACTGCAGCTGACAGGTGTGAAAATGATAAGATTTACAACATGCCTGCATTATATGAAAATAATCCTAAATATGACAAATGTGAATTTTTGATATTTGCTGTTTCTCTTTCAACACTGCAGTCCTTTGCGATCATTTGGAACATAATTGGTGACAGATTTCAGTATGTTGCCTACATAATTTGGGAGTTATACAGTGTCCGATGAGCTTACTTTTACACACAAATTATCACCCAAGTCTGCAGTTCCCTTCACATCAATAAAGCTTTTTTTTTTTTACAGCCAACCGTTTTTACTTCAGTCAGCCTCACCACTCTCACCAGCATCGTTTCAAGCCACACGAGGCATCTATTTCCAGTGAAAGATTTCTGATAAACAAGAAACAAACAAAGCAACTAGCTGATGAGCAGCGTAGAACATTAAGCAGCTAAAGAGTCGGTGGCGAACAAAACAGAGCTGAAAGGAGGGTGAAAATTGGACTTTAATGACTTCAAATAAATGCTAATCAGGGAGATATTTTCTCACAAGTAAGGACAGCCCAGCCTCTAATATAACACCTGTTAGCGTAAAGACCAGTTTCAGTGCCTGATCCTGTTTCTGTAAGTACATGACCTTTTAAAAAAACAAAGGGGGAGAGAGAGGCCAAGTAATACACCTTGAGAGGGAGAGTACAATCACGCGACACGGAAAGATAGAGGACAGGAAGAGTGTGACCGTCAGGATATAAGTGGTATGATTGCATTGCGCAACGTCTGCATACAGACATGCAGAAACCTCAAACAGGCTGATAAAACTGTCTGGACAAAGATAGCATCATGTGGCTAGAAACAGCAAACACACAAACACACGCCTACATACACAGACATGTTTTACCTTAAGCTCAAACCCTGAAATACATTTTTGATTAGAAAAAAATATGTAAGGTGTTAGTCATGCTAAAGTCAGTGAGTTTATCTGTACAGAACCAATGGAGTCTCTTTGTCCCTTTCATCATGACCCCAGAGACTTTGGAGCCATGTGTCCCTGTCTTCCTACTGACTTGACATTTCTCTATAAAACTGAGAAATCTTGCAGAAGTTGATCTGAAACTATGAAGTGAGGTCTCTGATATGCTTTCAGTATGAGGAGACCAACCCTAAGCACACACATACACACCCACACACACACACACACAATCACACAGGAATGCACACTAGGTGATTTGGCAGCAGTAGTGAAGAGTATTCTTACACTTCACATCAAGTCCCACCCTGATGTACCCTACACTGCATCAACTTGACAGCAACAGCCCTGTTTGCACATTTCCAAACACTTGCCTGTAGCTGTCAAACACACACACACACATACACACACACACACATACACACATTCATCAGTGATCAGGCTGGCAGTTGAAATGTTCTGCAGATGTGTGAAAGGTCAAAGCAGATGAGGAGAGAGATGCGAGAAGAGGTGACACAAAGCACAAAGGAAAAATTTGAAACAGAACCAGTTAGAGTTGTCAAGCCTATAACCGAATGTGTTCTCCATACGCGTTCTCATTAACCCAATATCGTATGTCACTAACTGGTTCTACTGGTGTTTAAGATGGAAAATGCTCTGAAACTACATTTAAACCATGTTGAGATACAAAAACACCCACTGAAATCCTGCCAGCGTTAGTGATCTCTCGACCCACCACACCTACAATTTTACACGCATTACTGCCTTTAAAGGGACACTCCACACATTTTACAACTAAAGGCTTAAGTCTAATAACCCCCTGATGATGTAATAATGATGTCCCTAGGGTTTGCCTTGGCTTACACTTGGAGATGGCAAATTTGTAATAAAAAAACGTACAAACTGGTAGAGAGGGTCTAACAAAAAGATGCTAATGGTTATGGGAAGTGCCTTATGGGAACTGTAGGATTTCAGCATTTTCAGAATAAAAGTCAAAATATCTCATTCTTTTGATTTTTTTCAAATAAAATGAAATATGATGGGTGAAATATTAAATAGCTGGAGGACCTCTTTAATATTTGTATATGTGATGTGGCCCAGTAGACCAGTCTAGTCCCAATGGAAACTGTGTATAAACAGTTGATTCATGGTTTTTAGCACACTATTTCTCCATGAGTATACAAAAACTTTTTTTTAAAGCTACAGCCACCTGCTCAGTCTGACCAATGCACAGTTTGCACATTTCATATGGTTTTCAGCTCCAGATGGTGTAATAATATAATAATATTTCCTTCTGTTAAGTGTGTAAATATGAGCAGCTGTGTTCAGTGTCTGGGTCAAAAGGCAAAGTCCAGTTTCCAGATATAAAAGTCATATAAGATAAAACACAATTACAGCCATTTAAAAAAGCAGGTCACTCTGGGCAAAATCTCAAGCACGCACACACACACACACACACACTGTAAATGTGTCCACAGCTTGTTTGGGATATTCTAATGAGGAAATGTTGACCCATATAAGCATAAACAAGTAAATGGTGAAGGCATGAAAACCATAACATGCACTGTAGGCTGAGTGTGTGTGTGTGTGTGTGTTTGCGTGCGCGCGTGTGTGTACACCTCTTTTCCAATGAGTTCACCGAGAGTTTAATGAGAAAGACAGAAGTTTGTCGTCCTGTTTTTCTTCCCTCTTTCCGTCTGAAAGAACAGAGGGGAGAGGCAGAATTAGGAAATGTACTCTCAGAATGTAATCCTGTTACTTTTGGAGGATTTTCTCATCCAGTACGTAGTGCAGTAGCAGGTGGGGAAAGAAAGAAAGAAAGAAAAGAAAAGAAAAAACACGGATGAAGAGGGATGAAGGGGATAAAGAGCCGCAGCAGTGGAGGGAACAGTCTGTACCTGCCAACCAGACACAGACAGGTTTCATCCAGCCAGCATTCATCATGTCAGCATCTTTTTCTCCTCCTTTAAGTCCCTTCTCACTCTTTCGTCATCCTCAGCTTCGGATAAACACCCACACGTTCCCCTCTCTCCGCAGCATTCTTCAACATGTCAATTAGCAGTTTTTTTCCCGTCTATCTTCCTTTTTTTCCATCCTGTACTCCTGCCCTCCTCTCACGGTATCTTTGCAGTTAAAATGCACGGCGTGTCGGACACAAACCAGCACCCCATTAACTGTCGCCACAGCAACCCAACAACAGAATCGATGCGGAGTCGGAGAAAGGAAAAGGAGAAAGACGAGAAATAGAAAGCAAGAAAGAAAGTCGTTGTTTCGTTTTCTTGAGGCTCAACTTTTTAACGGTGTGATTAAGTGGTTGGAAACGGACCGAAACAACAAAAACAGAGCGTGGCAGAGGGAGGGAAGTGGAGGATGAGGTCAGACCGTTTTACTATCCCGTTTGGTCCAGAACAAAAAAGTCTTTTTAACATGAATAACTGTGTGTGATTGGCTCCTGGCAGGACAAACACACCGACGGGAAGTGGTGATGTAGCAATTAGAGTTTTCATTTACAGATCCACTTTAGAGAAATATTTCAGGTGTAGGTCGCTTTTATTATTAGTTTATTTACAGACAGCACAGCTGTTTCTGAAAAAACATACAGACACATTGCAAGGGATGAATTAGTTTCATATTTAGTTTGTATATACAAACAACCATAAACAATTCAAATAATATTATCTCATAAAACTGTGATACTTTGTGCAGGAAGTATTTTAATGGCCACGTGACCACCTTTATGACCCCTTTATGACTGGTAAAATCCCACTTTTCATGCTTCCTCAAAGCAGTAGCAACAATGTTTGTCCATTTTGAGGAAGCCCATATGAAACCACCTCATGTGTTAGTGTCCTGGGCTGAAAATATTCAAATTCTCCCTGCTTTGGTGGCATGTAGAATGATTAATCAGTCCAGAAAACACAAAACCGAACGGAAAAAAAGCTCCACTCTTCTGGCTCTGCAGCCAAGATCCAGAATGTAGTCGGAGCCTCGACCTGTCAAACAAAAAGCTGTCATATTGTTTCATATTGCAGAGAAACAGAAACGCAGCAGTACAAAACACATATTTCCCAGTCGCTTTATAAGCAAGGCAGACATTTTATAAAAGAAGAGCCAAGCCGCTCTCTCAGCTTGTTAAAGTGAATCCTGGAGGCCGAGCTGCTTTTGGCAAATCCATACACTTTCTGTGTGCGTGTGTGTGTGTGTGTGTGTGTGTGTGTGTTCAAGTGAAGTGGCTGGCTCCAACCACACTGTGGCTTGGTACACCAATTATGGGTTTGACCATGCAAACACTCTCACTCTCTTTTCTCTCTCGCACTCACACACACACGCAGAAGGTGGCCCATGCCTACCCTTCAATACTTGCACTCTGTGTCTCAGGCTGTTCTCTAATGAGCTAATCCGCTCTGAATGAATCCAAAATAATTATTCAAGTCCACTGACGGAAGGAATCTGAAAGGAGAAATGTGCTTAGGCCTTAAAAGAAGTGCATCAACTGAAAGTTTATCTTAAACATCTTTTCAGCGTTAGCGTCTTTCCCCTTCTCAAAGAGGGGAGAAGCAGCAGCTTTGCAGTCCACAAAAAAAAAAAAAAGATGGGTGTCAAATGTCTCCCAAGTTGTCATAGATGATATCGGGTGACCTCAGCGGCGCTTGGTGGTGCTGGCTGTACCACGAATTAGAAGAGGAAGGTTTCTGTTTAGACACTTTGCTGTACAGCTCCCTCCCCCCATTTCCTCCTCCTCCTCCTCCTCCTCCTCCTTCACCCCAAATGTTGTTGTTGTTGTTGTTGTTCACATTACTGCCAGGTTTCCCAGGGGGCAACGGTACGGGCTCCTTCCGTCCAAAAGGATTCCTGCCAGGCTTTGGCGCGGTGGTCGGTTTGGGCCACCTCGGGGCTGGAGGTCCGCCACGGCCCAGCTGCGGAGGAGAGTGTCTTTGGGATTCCGACGCCTCCTCCTGCCTCCTGTGGCTGTGAGGCTCCAAACGGGCCTCGTTATAAATAGTCATCCCCGTAGTAATGCACGTGCTCGCCATGGCGCAACCCTCCGGCTCGTCGTATATGTGCTCCAGAGGCATAGCGGGAGGCGTTGACGGCCCTTCTGCTTGACCTGCCGGGGGTCGCCTGGTGTTATTCACCCCTCTCACTCCACCTCTTCCCAACCCTCCCGTGTTTCCGGCTCCGTTCAGATTCAGGCCGCTCGTTTTTTGGCTCAGCTCCAGGTTGATCTGGTCGTACAAATGCGTATACAGGTCTGGCTGTTTCCTGTGGTTGCTGCTTCCGTGGTGAGGATCCCCTCCCGAGTTCTCGTCGCCCACCGGTCGGAGGCGTGGGGTGGGCACTGGAGGATTCGACGGGTTGCTGGATTGGTTCTGGCCCTTGATGCTGTCCACCGGGTCGGAGTAGAGGCAGTCGGAGCTTTGCACCCGGACCGAATCGGCCGGCTCAGAATAGAAACATTCGAGTTCATCGGCTAAAGGAATACCTTTTGCTCCTCCCTGCCCTCTGGGAGACCGCGGAGGCGTGGTTCCTCCTCCCATAACTCCCAACATGGCCGGTGGTTCTGGTAAACTCCTCCCTTTGTGCGCCGCTCCTACCGCGCCGCCTCCTTGCCCCCTTCCTCCTCCCGCTCCGTCTCCTCCCTCCCTCTTCCCGAGCACGCCGTCCGCAGAGCCCGGTTTGCTGCCGCCCGAGTCGTTGTCCGCCTCCCGACTGCTGCAGCTGCTGCTGTCTCCGCCGGCGGGGTTGCGTACGTGCTGCAGCGACGAGGGGCATTCAAGATCAAAGTTGATGGGGCAGCTGAGGTGACGCTCCTCAGCCTGCACCTTCTGCGACTGGATGGCCTGGTCCACCAGCGTGAAGATCTCGTTGCCGTGCTTGGTCTCGAAGGTGAAGTTGCCCGGGCCCGAATCGCAGCGTCGGCCCGCCTCGAACGAAAACATCACCTGGAGAAGAGAAGAAAGGGAGGAATGAAGCGAGGAGAAAAGAAGAAGAAGAGTGTGAGCATATAAATAAACATGCAAATGCATCAATGTGTCTGCAGAGAGTAATGGACGCTGGTCACAGTAGTTCCTGCTCTCTTTTCCAGTCAACACTCGAAAAAAATATTTTCTCATAATATCTTTTTTATTGCTTCATTTTACTATCACCACTTCTTTTTTTTCATAAACTTCCTCCACGTGAATCTTTCACAAATGCCAAACACCTATCATTTCCACATAACCATCAATAAAGTCATCTTTTTTATCTTTAGATGCAAACTGAAACCCGATGACCTGACACATGCATAAATATAATATAATGTTCAGACAAATGTTAAAGGTCATCTGGTATTTTTAGGTGCTTGTCTTGTGCTTTGAAGCATTAAGGTGACAAAATAACCAGAGTCAAGAGCACAACATCCTCTGTGACACTGAGCCTCTGACCACACACATCTGCTAAAATTATTATTTGCACTTCTGAGCTGTGATCAATCGCTGTGCTTAAATTAAACAAACGGCACATCCTCTGTCTGCACTCGTTAGGTGTGTCAGAGATCAACCTTCTTTGCTTTTTTTTTTTATCCCTGTAGAGAAATGTTCTTTGCTCACAAGCCTCATGCACCCACCCGGTCTCTCCCATATCTCCTCAGCAGCTTGTAGGGCCAGACCAGAATTTTCTTCTTCGTCTTTGGGTCCTTACAGATCAAGATGTCGCTTTCGGCTTTTAGCCAATAGTTGCCAGCCAGCCCGCAGCGCTCTGACGCCTCGGTACGCTGAACGCTCACCCAGAACTCATTCACTGCATGGAGGAATATAAGAAAAGTTGTTTTTTGCTTTGATTAACTTCAATTGTCCTAATTATAAAGGATATTTTGTGCCTAATTCTTAGATTGTGTCCTTACCCTCCTCTCTGGAGTAGTAGATGAGGTTCTCAGACATCTGCAGGTCATGTGCTCCTCCATTAGAGTCTACAGCAGAACTGCTGGCGCCGCCTCCTCCCTGTGAACGCACAGAGCAACAGAAAGAGACACTGACAGTCAACCGGCAGTTTTTTTATTAATATTTAATTATATTATTAAACTACACCCACATGCAGGAGTTTGGATTATGTGCTGTGCTTTGTAGACTGAGAAAGAAAGAAAGAGAGAAAAAGAGTACCACAGATGGATTCTTCCCCATGGAAACTCCCTTCAGCTTCCTCTCTGAAAAACTGTGTGATGATCGTGTGTGTGTGTGTGTGTGTGTGTGTGTGTGTGTGTGTGTGTGTGTGTGTGTGTGTGTGTGTGTGTGTGTGTGTGTGTGTGTGTGTGTGTGTGTGTGTGTGTGTGTGTGCGTGTGTGCGTGAGCAATAGAAGCTGCGGCCTGTTTAGGCACTCCTGGGGCATGTGGGAAATTTTGGCAGACACAAACAAACAAAAAAAACAAAAGAAGGAGCTACTATCCCAGATGAAAACTAAATTTAAAGCAGCAGGTCTTCAGGCTCATCATTTTCTCCTTTTAAAAACATATTTTCATCACATTAATATATGTATGTATGTAGAGTGAGAGCAAAGAAACATTTTGTAAATGAAACAAAAGGCAAACACACCTACACATGGGTTAGGTTTGCACCTTAAGAATTCACACACACACATTACATACTGTGAAAACACAATTTCCTGAAGCTAACACTCTGTGGCCAGTGGCCACAGTTTTTTTGACATGCACACACACACAAACACACACACACCTAAGAACAGAGGAGAAAAAAAGTGTAAAGATACCTGAAATGCGATGTCACACATGGTATCCATCCAGTCCTTGGCGGTGCTCTTCTCCGCAGCGAACACATGGGTCTTGTCGTTGGTTTCCACACAGAACGCTGCCATGTTGTCTTTGGGACAGCTTTCCGTCAGCGAAGGCAGGATGGAAATGCACTCCGACAGGCGGATGATCTTCTTGTCCAGCTTCCTGGTTTTCTCGTTTGACCCGCTGCCCGAGCCTCCACCTGCCACGCCCCCTCCGCCCGATGGAGAGTCGAAGAACTCGAGGCGGGCGATGCCGTTTTGGCTGGCGGGGTAGAGGACGAACCAGTTCTTCTTCCATTTCTGATGGGTGGAAAACAAGGGACAGTTATAGAGGAGGAAACCTAAAGCTGCAATAGAACAAATGAGCGATGTGAAAAACTTCCTCTAAGGAATCATCACTTTAGTGTGACAACCAACCAATGACAGCAACAGCAAAACAGTAGTCTAGTTTATTTATGAACTTATGTTTTGTGGTGTTAAAACAAGCAATAAACATTCTTTTTCCATTTGATGCCATTTAGTATCAGAAACCTCCTGCAGAAACCGAAAGTAGACAAAACGAGAGGGAAGACTGGAAATGGATGACAGGAAAAAGAGGAGGTCGAAAAAACAAACAGAAAATGTGATTCTTCTTTTTTGCGCTGCACACATCTGCACAGCTGTTTAGGGAGGGTAGATAAGTTGGAAGTGGTTTGTTAAGAAAGCATTTAGGGAAAATGCAAAATGCTTGCAGAGCTCGCCACAAATAATCAAAATCTGAGTGAGTGGAGAATTCGAACACATGAAGTCTGTAGAAGATGTGAGTCAAAATGATATTTTCAGGTCTTTTTCTTACCTCTGCTCTACTGACAGAGGCTTAATGTGGGAGGCTTGCGGTGATAAATCTAATACAGTTTGACTCAGATCAGTTGCACACTACACTGTTTCCTCTACATTCAATCAGCAGCAGCGGACCACAGATACAGCATTACTCACTGCTGCTCGTAGAGAAAGGAACCATTTCCCCCAAAAAACCAAAACCGGTGCTGTCCTGGTTTTTAAAAGGTTCATCCAAAAAGTGAAAGGTTGATGTGATAACCTTGATCACAAGCGAGGAGTCAAAATGAGGGCATCATGTGTGCTCAAAACCAGGAAGAGAAAACAAAAGACGATATACCTTATACTACTTTATGACGTTCAACGCTTTCCAAAAGTATTTTGGGTATATGAAGTCACTCCACCCTTAACTCAATCTGCATCTGTCAACATCTGTTTAAGTAACAAAGACAAAAGGAGTGTTTTAAGGTACATTTTTTCTTTAAATACTCATCTGCTGAGTTGAGTTCCTTGAGATTTTGTCAACGTAATGAAATAAAGAAAAAAGAAGGTGACGTTTAAAAAAAAGAGTGGACCAGCTTCAGTTTAGGATTACACATTAATATTCATTTTCAGTATTGCAGATTTTATTTTTACAGTCTTTTGAAGTGTGCCTTGAGTCAAAATACCACTTGGTTTAAACTACTGTTGGTGACAGGTGCATCGTTTCTCCCTGAGGATAGCAGAAAGGAAGCAGCAGCTAACAATGATATCTTCCCCCTCAGACAGAGACAAATATGGACATAACACAACACCAAACAATAAGACACAACTAGTGTGTGTAACACTCCAGATGTTCAGCGCTAACAATGGACATTATGACACACTGCGTGCAAGATTACTGAGATCTCTCAATCACACACTTGTTTGGGAAGTCCCTGTCGTCCCTTGTACCCTCTGGATGGGCGTCAGCTATATTTCTCCACAGTGTGTGTGTGTGTGTGTATTTTCCCCTACATTCACTGTGTACGGCGGACGCTGGCTGACAGTCAGAGCTGAGCTGGTGATAAAAAGGTCAGCAGTATGAAAATCCTGCAACCAACGGGGGAAAATCCGGCTAACGAAGAAGAATGACACAGTTAAACCTACAGTGAGTTATGTCAGTTATGTCCACTGTAAAAAAAAATTAAAAAAAAAGAAGAAGAAAAGAAACAGCAACCAGAGGCTGACAGATGTGAATTTTGAGGCAACACCAATATCAATATTTTGAAAGTTAGAAGTCCCCTTTAGACATGCATTACGCCATGTAAAATGACTCTGCTTTGAATAATAGATTCTTTCATATGGTTAAAACTTCCACTCTCGCTGTGTGCATGCTGGAGGTTTAAAGAGAACACGTCACACTTCTTTAAGTTGCATAAAGAACCGAGTCTGACTTACAAAATATTGGTGGTTTCACAAATTGTTCTTATACATACATACGCATATTCAAATTAGTTTGAAGGTGACGTTCATCCTCCTACAACCGATGTCTGCACATACATCACTCTGACCAGATTAAAGAGAACAAACAAAACGTAAGCAAAACATATTTTTGAGTGAACGAAACTTCTTTTTTTTTTTTCACCAAACACACTTATGCAACAGTAATCCTCACTGGAGTGGAAATAAAACTATTTAAAAAATAATAAGTATTAATAAGACACATTTAATTAGACAGGATGTAAACTGTATTAAAGCTTTTTTTAAGTCATTTCCTGGAACTCAAGCCTTTTTTTACTGCAGTATTACATTTTAATTCTGTTGTACCCTGTTTTCTTTTTTATATGAATTTCAATGTTTCAGTATTGGTCAGTTTCATCGTCCTGCAGGCAGACAGCTGTCGTTGGTTTTTACACAAGACGAGCTGGTGCAGAGTCCCTGTACAGATGAAAATATAGTATTTGCATGATGGACCTGATACAGCTGTAGCCATAGGGTCTATATGCTGCACATGAACACATTATATTTAGATCTCAAGAACAAAAACCGACCACGTTGGCTCCGTTGAAGCGTTCGTGAACTCATTCGAAAATGTCAAAACTACAGAAATAACAGTGTTGATCCACTCATGCATGAAAGCTATTTTCAATTCAACATCTAAATAAAACACACACAAGATTTCAGAAGTCAACACAACATGCTAAAATTAACTGCCAGAGAGGAAACGTGTGGGATTGTCATTACCCAGGATTCTCTTCGCTTCCTTCTTTTGACTCCAGGTGCGTCTCAGTATATATATTTGTGTGTGTGTGTGTGTGTGTGCGCTTGTGTGTGTATACATGCATGCATTTCTTTCTATTGTGTATGTATCTATTGTATCTACTGTTTTTATTATTCCCCTCGTGTATTTTTGAACCATTTGTAACTGTGCACACTTGCAAAAAAGACTCAAACTAAATGTTAAGTCAGTCCTAAAGGTGTGAAACATTAACCTCTGCTGCAGCATGTTCCACACATGTGTTTGCATGTAACCCAGCGGCTCCATATAAGGCAACAGACAGTTATCAGCCGCTAATACACAGAGTGGAAAATTATGCAAAAGGCCTCATGAAAGGGAGAAAGAGAGAGAGAGATACTTCCTCACCCATGTCCTGCCTGTTCAAAGGACCACAGCAGCTTTAATACAACACAAATGCTTGGGTGTCCGGTGCGTGTGTGTGTTTGTGTGTTTGTTGCTGTCGCTGCCAAAACATTACACGGCTGTCACATTATCAGCTGCATTTTATTTGTTATGCTAAGAAAATGGCGCAAACAACAACACTGCTTTACATCCATTATTGAAGCTTTCAGATTTTCCCTTCTCGCCATTTTTCTCTTTGTCACTGATTTCATGCTTCTTCTATATCGGCAGCAGTTTTTCAGAATATCATTAATATCAAGACAGTAGTTTTGTTTCTCTTGTAAAATCATCAATTTGTCACCCGTCAATTACTGAATTCATAGTTTCATTTTGAATGCATTTACTTCTGTATTATTTTTAGATATGCTATTTTGAGATACTGATGCATATTTCAAAGTATTATTCATTCATTTGTAGCCCACAAACACATTTGGTTCCTAAAATCATACTTCACAGAGGATTTGTTTTTTGAAAAACTTCCAGAGTAACAGGTGACAGCATATTGAAAAGACCTTTATGATTCAGTGTGATTTCAGGCTACCGTGGGGAATTTAGTCACTTCAGATCAGTTTTCTGTGTAAAAAAGGGGGGGCTTCATTCATAGAGGAGTCATTATTAATCAGGGGGAAACCGCTCTAGAAATGAGGAATTTACCCTTAAACTCCACACGTTCATCACTCAAGCACAGCTAAACCACTGGACCATGTTCCCACTGGCCACAGACAGACCTCAATGACACATGCAGGAAGAGAGTGTGTGTGTGTGTGTGTGTGTGTGTGTGTGTGTGTGTGTGTGTGTGTGTGTGTGTGTGTGTGTGTGTGTGTGTGTGTGTGTGTGTGTGTGTGTGTGTGTGTGTGTGTGTGTGTGTGTGTGTGTGTGTGTGTGTGCGTTTACTGTATGTTTAAGAGAGAAGAGTGTGTTTACGTGTGTCTATTCTTGTTAGTGTTTGTTAAAGGAAGAGTGAAGGAAAACAGGAAAGTTGGGTGATTGTGTTCGCTTGTTTGTATGTGTCATGTGTGTGCGTGTCTGTGTGTGTGTGTGTGTGTGTGTGTGTGTGTGTGTGTGTGTGTCAATGTGTGAGACCACAACTTTGCTGCCCTAACCTCAGCCCTCTCCTGTGTCAATATCAACAATAGAGAGTTTTTATTTGAAATAGAAGAAGTGTACACTTCTGAGAAATACTCCAACCAGACTAAAGGGGACAATAACTTTAGTCAGGTTTCGGGGTTTTTTTTACTATTAAACCTTTTTATAAAAACACTGCGCGTCTGTCATGCATCCTCACATCAATGGCTGCTTGTTTTACTGAGAGATTTCATAGAGAGATTATGATATCTGCAAGCATGCTCAGTTGACTCGGGTGCAAGAAGTGAAGCCTGTGCATGCCCGAGTTAGCGTAAACACACACGATAAAAAGACCGGAGAGGATCCATGTCCATCACAGCGAGCCGTGACGCCATGCTGCACGCAACATACAACATCCCCCCTTTAGCTTTTTATTGTAAAGGACTGGTTCACCCAAATCACTAACTAACTCATTTCCATCAGACTATAAGGCTGCAACTAGCTATTATTCTTATCATGGATTCATCTGGTGATTAGTTTCTTAATTAATTGATTGATCATTTGGTAAAAAATGCTCATCAGAACATCCTAAAGTCCAAAATGTCTTATTTTAGACCAAACAACAGCCCAAAACCCCAAAATATTGCATTTATAGTAATGTAAGACCAAAAATAGCAACAAATTTGCACATTTTTTCTCACTATTTTAATGCATTTCCTGCCAGTAGATGAATTGTTGCAGCTCTAGACTGCAGTCTAATATAACAAAACCTTTACTGTGTAACTGAATACGGGTGCAGCCTCCCTGATGTCTTTTATCAATCGTCACAATGTAACAGAATGAACTGTTCGTGTGTCCGACTCAAGAAAGAACCTGTACGACAGCAAACATTCAACTGGTGCCTATTACGATAGAGATTATGTATATTTTTGTTTATTTTAGCCTTTGAACAACAATTACAATGTTTGTTTGTTTTGGTGTTTTTTCGCTTTCGGCACTTTCGTTTCTTTTCTCGACAGAATAAGAACCTGAATTCATAAGCAGAACGGGAACTGGGATTGATCAAATCTACATGACAACCAGCTTTGTTACAATGTCCCAGTGTGTGCACGCTAACTACAGTGAGAGGTGGACTCCCGTCTGACACAATATACAGTCGAGTTTAAAATCAGCCTGGTTTCTAGGATCATAAATAGTCTCAAAGTCTAGTTTCTATTCTCTCTTCTTTTCTTTTGCTCCTATAAATTCACATCAGTTATTGTGTCAGTGTTACAGTAAAGACGCCACATCAGCTGAGCAGCTGACCAACACTCATACCTTCCAGCTACAGACCTACATTTACATTTACAGCACACATGGTTACACACAGACAGTAGATTCATGTTCACACGCTACGAAGCTTTCTGGGTTAATCACATGTTTAAATACAGATATGATTATTGTGGAGAAAACAATATGTCAAGTTACAGTGATTCATCATGAATTGCGTGCGGGTAAAAGTCAATTAGCTTGGCTGAGATGGAGAGAATACCACAATAGGAAATGAATGAATGAATGTTGATGTGACTGGCAATGGTCCTTTATTGGATAAAAATGATTAGATACTATTTTGATATTGGAAACTATTACAATCCATATGACTAACCTCCAAAAATGACATCACATGCATCACTTTTCTGCCTATATTTAATCATTCCTTTCCACTTTGCGTCAAATCACACCTCTCTTCCTAAAAAACACGCCTACTGCAGAGTATTTACGGACCATTACACACTTTTCGGCGTATATGTGCTACTTAAATACTCTTCACACCGCGAATGATCTGGCATTCCTAAGAAAAGTCATTAGGTAAGATGTTGTCTAAACTTGTGATGAAAGAATGAAAGAACAAATGAGAACTTCTGACAAATCATAAAGCTGTTAATCCATCCTGCAGCTATTTCTGTAGACATGAATCACATAAATGTAGCCTGAGGGTGTGCAATATCACTTTATCCTGACACACCCTGTCTGTTCAAGTGCCGGCTAGCTCCTGGTTGAAGCACGATGAAGGATCATCTACTACTCCCACATCTGCAGCCATCGCCGTTAGCTGGAACGTTACAACAGCTGCCAACATCAACATGACAATAAAAGCTGTTTGTGGCTCCAGGGGGCAGCTAAGCTACAAACCGCTGGTCCAAGCATCTTGAATGCGAATGTGTGGCGGGAGAGCAGATGTGTTTACAGAGTGCTATCTACCCACTAAATCACACACTATAAAATTATTATTGCACACATCTAATGACTGCTCATCAAATGTAAAAATTGTAATTACAGCAGCAGGTTTGGGACTCGTCCATCGCGCTCTGATCATATATCACTACACTGATGTATGTAAATTCAGACAGCTCTACATCCACCTCACTGCAGATATTTGGCACGCTTAACCACTGTGCAGATTTAAATTGAGGTACGCGTCATGCTTTGAATGTTATGAATATCTTTGTTATCACAGCCTGCATCAAACTTCAGAACAAACAGAAAAATCTATTAATTTAGTTTTGACAGGGTTTCCTGAGCATTGAGCCAAGATTCAATAAAACTTCATGTCAATCCATCCGTCAAATTGCATTCCAGATGTGCAACATGTAAGATTTGAGTGTTGAATGAAGCACGTTGTGGTTAAAAGTGAAAAATAGATGTTGAAGATCAACACTAAATATTAAGGCTGCAAATTTAGAATTATTCTTAATGCAATTCATCTGGCAATTATCTTCTTGATTAATCGATTAATCATTGGGTCAGTCTAAAGCGATGTCTTATTTATCATAATCTCCATATTTTAGATTAAACAACAGTCCAAAACCCCAGAATATCAAATTTACAGTAATTTAAGAGCAAGAATAGCGATACGTTCTCACATTTGACAGCTTTGAACCAGAAAACATTTGTCAGTTTCACATGAAAAATTGCAGTTATTTATACATAGTTGTCAAATAATTGTCTGTAAATCAAATAACTGACTTATCATTGCCGCTCTAATGAATGAGTGTAGATACAAAATAACACCTGAGGCAGCAATGATCCGTTTTTTTATTTTTGATGGAACTAAAACAATTAACTGAGAAGCCAAAATCAAAAATGATGCTTCCAGTTCCTCACACGTTAATATTCTCTGTTTTTTATAATCCTCTATGATAGTAAACTGAAGATTTTTCGTTTTTTTAACTGTTTAAAGACTTAACCTTTGCTTTCATTTTATAGACCAAACAATTCATTTATTAATCAAGGGAATAATTAGTAAATCAAAAATGAAAACATCAAACTGTTGCAGCCCTTAATCTATCAGTTTGGGTGTCTTTGTGGCTTAACGGTTTATGATGTGTGCCACATAACTGCAACATCTCCAACTTTATCTGTCTTGAGTATTCCAAAAAGTACTTATTAACTTTAAACTTAAATATACAACCTTTATTTTGTTTTTTTAAACCTAATAATTTATCATTTTTTTCATAACTTCATGAGTTAGGGAAGCTGGGGATCAATCCCATCATCGACGAATCATTTCAGCACCGATAGAGACAGTGTAGTTTAAAGCAGAGATGGGTAATCTCTTGATATTATATAGATATTGTGATACAAGACTATCATCTTGAATTTTGAATATCATAATATTGTAATACAGCATAAGTGATAAGTGTTGTCTTTTCCTGGTTTTGAAGGCAGTAACGCATTACAGTAACGTGATGTCATTTTCTGAACGTTGCAGACTGTTCTAGCTGTTCTATTATTTGCTTTTACCCACTATATCATTATTTATTTAGTTTGTCAAAGCACCAATATTCATTCCTACAATATTATTGCAGTATTTTTGTCCAAAGTATTGCGATATTTGATGTCAGCTGCAGTTTAAAGGCTGCAGTTAGTGTGCGAGCTGAAGACACTGAGCATGTGAGCGTAATGTAAAAGTTTCACATATGAAAAGGTAGATGCAGAATGATGAGTTACATCCTCATAGCCTGCTGTGTAAACTCTATATAGTCATTATTTCACATGCCACTACAGTTAGAAACAGAAACCATGGTCGGACATTGCCAGTATGCTCTTGAGTCACATTTTCCGACCATGCACGTGGGAACTAACCTATATGTGTGTATGTGTGTGTGTGTGTGTGTGTGTGTGTGTGTGTCCACTGACAGCTCTAAGATTGCATAACTCTCCCAACAACCTCACACCAGTTTCAACACTTTCAGATGAGCCGCCATTCAGCTTCCTGTTCTATTCGCTCTATTATCCACTTCAGCGTACTTCAATTCGTGATAAGATAACGTGTTACTTCTGAAAATACAGACATTTAGTTTGATTGTTTTTTTCATACTGTACACAGTTTATAAAAAGGCATTGAAAGTGTGTTGAATATCTATTGTTGACTGGGAATTTTGGGGCAGGAAACAGGGGCAGAATGTTTTGTTGGTCCATGTCATATGACCAGAGAGGAGACACACAAACACACAAAGACCCTTTTACAAATCTGAAAGAGTAGATGAGCTCTTATCCAGCGGTGCAATGAGAATAAAAGCAAGGTTGCATGGACACACACAGCCACACACACACACACACACACACTAACACTCACAGGTGATATCACTAACATAACAGAGTGTCCAGTCCTGCAGATTAGCACCAGAAACGCAGATAGGTGACTGACATCATCTTCATCATGTTATCTCTCCTACAGGCCTCTTGAGATGCATCACACAGTAAAGTGAGTGCACAGACACAGCTTGTTGACAGCGCTTGCAATGCTGTGAACCGCTGCGAGCTCTGCTGAAATTAACTGGAAACACGTCTGCCACCTTTGCCATTTCCCAGCCCTGCTGTTCTGGTACTGCGGACACGGTAGTCTTTTCCTCATGCAGCTCTGTTTGTTGTTTGATCAAGTAATGGGTCACCAACACACACACACACACACACAGAGAGAGAGACACACACACACATATACAGACACAGATGCATGGCAGGTTTACTCCAAACCACCACATCAAAACAAGGGCAGCACAGTGAAACCTTCCGATGGCTTCCACTGCATCTACAAAGTGTGTCTTTGAAGCAATGCTTTAAACAATGCTTTAAACAGCAAAAAAGTTGTTATATGTGAATTAAAGACAGTTTATACCCTCAATGAGACATAATCATCTCCCTCAGACTATCAGGACGATGTGTAGTGTTTTTTTCTTTAGTAAACAGGCTTTATTTTACTCTTATGGTACAACTCAATGCTCCTAGAAAGATTTCACATTGCGTTTGTACTTATGAAAACAGTAACATCATCTATACATTTTTATAAAGACTTAGCCTACAGAGTCTTTTGTAGTGACTTTATCAACTTTTTGCTGTGCATGTTTCCTGAAGCTGAATCTCTTCGTACTTATTTATATGAGTTATGAGTCATTTATTAACAAAGCATCTTTCTTCATTTCTGTCAACGCAACACCAACAAAAACAACGGTTTTTTGTGAGACTCACCTTTCCAAACTTCTGATGCTGCACATAGAGCTGTCCCTCTTTAATGTGGGTGTCCATGCCCCCCGACCTCCAGGGGCCCCCCGGGAGGAAAAAAAAGACTTGACTTGAACTTGACAGACGACAAATAGCAACTTTTTTTGTAGGGGTTTATGTTTTTTTTTCCGTATGTCCCCTAACAACTTCCCCCTTCTCTCACTTCCGCTACCAAACTGTCACGGCGCGTGTATCGTAACGCTCGTGCGCAGATAAAGGTGTCATGGTGCTCATTTTAAAATAAAAAAGGGTCCAAACAGTCTCTGGGTGCTCGAGACCAACTTAAATAGTGTCCAAATGTTGTCGGCGAGACGCGTAGCTGTCTCCTGTCCTCCTACAGGGCTGGACCAATGACCAATGAAAAGCTTCAATTAACGGAGAACTTAAGCTTCCCTTTGTAACTTTCACAATAAAAGCCTAATTGAGAAAGTTGTCATTGATCTCCATGTTTCACCTACTGTGAAGTGTCTGAATATGATATATATATTAGTAGTGACTGGTCTACTTATTCTATGGTAACTTGGTGTATTTTGTTTAATAATGTGCACTATTTAAAGGTGCAGTCCGTAGCAGAATGAACTTGGCCAAAATGAAATGTAACATTCATAAGTATGTTTTAATTAGTGTATCATCGTGGAAAAATAGCTTACAATGAGCTGTAATGATCCCTGGTGTTATCTTTGTTTGGCCCTGTGGTTTACCTTTCTGCTCTGTCTCAACAGGTGTTCAACAGGACACCTGATAGCTCACCGGGTTGCCAGGTTATTAAAGTTCAGGCTGCATCTGCTCTTTATCTCCTCTAACTGCTTTGTGCTTCTCCCCTCAGACACTTGGTTTAGTTTGGTTTAGTTATGCAGCCTTAACTTTGTGGGTGTGTGGTGTAAATTTGCAAGACTGCAGCCAGACCCCTCGAGGTTGCATGTGCATGTGTTTTCTCTTTATCTTGAGGCCCTTATTCGTTGATGGTCCCTGTGTCAAAATCTAGTTTCAAGTTCTTAATCACTTTCATTTCTACTGTGCTCACATGGTGAATATTCCTTTAAAGATGTGCATGTAGTCAAACCCCTTCAAACTTTAGTAGATTATATATAGTATATATTTATTATATTGATGCACATAAATCCTGGGGCCAAGTTTCATTGCAGCATCAAATATACAAGCACTTTAATTTAGCTTTACTGTCCTGAGCTTGATGATTCTCCAAAGGAAATACTTAATAAAAATGAAGGCTGAATGTTCTAATATAATGTAAGTACACTTATTTTGAAGGTATGCTCAGATTATATCCGGTATGGTAGTGAGTGTGCGGCGTTTGACGGAGCTTTCTGTCTGCAGGAGGAGTGCGCAGCGCTCACTGAGCCGCTCCTCTTCCTCTCCTCCCACCTCCTCTCTCTTGTGTAACTTCTCTAACCCTAACCCACACACACACACACACACACACACACACACACACACACACACACACACTTTCTAACGCAAATAAAGCCTACAGCTACATGTAAACTACATGCACGCAGCAACAGGTGATGATTATATGGACAAATAAACATCTTGGCAGAAGTCATCCAATTATATCACATAATAGGCGATTTTAGTTTGTTTGAACTCTCTAGTAATAGTCAGATTTAATTACAGACCAATTATAAGAATTTTAAACAGCCAAGGAATGATAATTGTTTTTAAGGAGCCTAAGTTGGCAAACAGAAGCAAGTCCCTAATTGTTGCCTTAATGTGTTGCAGATGCCTCCTGCTGGCTCACAGTGTAACTCAAAGTTGGTGTCTGTGTTTTCAGTCCATAACCAAATGGTGCGAAATCTCGGTCAATATTTTTCTTGAAACAAAGTGTGGATTTTTAAACCATGAGTCAAGATACAAACTTTTTTTCTTTTTTCTTTTCTTTTTTTGTGGTTGGCCAGGTTTCCTTCAGAAGACTTGAAAGGCCTTTTTTTGTCCTGTCAGACTGTATTTCTTACATATAAAACATACAGAATTAGAAAATGCCTCATACCTTACACAAACTAACATTTACTGCAGTTCTATATGCTTTCCTTTAAACTAAATTAAACACCATGTTATTATTCATTAGGCTGTGTATTAGGTTTCCTGTGACCATAATTAACATCAAGAAAAGATGTCAAACCTTGTGTCATATTTCTGTAAAGCCTGACAAGAATTTTTTTTTAAAGCACACACATATTTTTCTCCCATCATTGAGGGTCCCTTTCTGCTTAAGGGCCCGTGGTAGATCCAGCCATGGGTATATTTTAATTGCAGATTATTCTAATCAAGGAATATCTGCAGTCTGTATTTGTAACATTTTTCAGCACACTTTTGTACTATTTTTTATCAAATTTACTTACTTTAATTTTAAATTTTGTCTCATGTATACAAAATGTTTTCCATCCATTTGATTGTATATAATGGTGATATATTAATGTTTAATTGTTCGGAGTCCTTGTATATATTAAAATACTTGGCCAATAAATCTGATTCTGATATAAAACATATAGTATCAAAAAACCTTCTCTTATATAATCCAACATTTAGGCTATTCCATATGTTTTTCCTTTTTATATCACCATAGCATCATTTATTCTGACATGCAAACATTATAAATTGTGTAATTTGGTTTATTTTAGTAGTTTAGTAATAACTAATCATGTGCACCATTCCCAGTATACAGTCCACACATAGCACACAGCTTCCCCCTACTGGTGACTGAGTAGCACTACAGGTTGAAGTTCAGCTGCTGTTCTCGCGATATCAATCTGTCAAAGGACCAAAACAGGAAGTGAGACATGGCGACAGTGTTCGGCGGAGTAGAAGGGTGAGAATGAATCAAAATGTACACGAAAACGGGCTTAACTTTGTTTTTGTGACTTGGCAGTTGTTACTGGTGTGTTTCGCAGACTTTTAATCGTTTTCGCTGTTGTTTTAGCGGTTGTCATCTTTGAATAGCTACTAGTGTGTTACTGACCACAGACCAGTCCTTTCACACTTTCACTCTGGGACTAGGAAGCTTTTCTCTTACTGTCTCGTGATCATATCCCCCCCACCCACCCCCAACCCTTATCATTATATTTGTGAAAGGACTTTTGTGTATCCCTGCCTCCTTAACTGTCAGTTTCTATATCACAGAAATGCATAATACTTATTTTTATTGACGTTGCCTTGGTCATCATGTACTATAACTGTGTTTCTGTCTCTAGTGGGGGGACCCACTCCAAAGCGGTGCTGGTGTCAGGAGATGGGAAGATCCTGGCAGAGACAGAGGGACCATCTACCAACCACTGGGTGAGCAGAAGTGGGGATGGAGGAAGTTTATGGAGAGAAATGAAAGAAATATGCTGACTAAATAAACTGTAGATACACAAAAGATGATCGATCTTTCTCCATAGTGTTATCAAAACCCCCTTATATTAGAAAAAACTGATTGTATTCTAAAGGTTTTTGTCATTTGTGTGTTGATGTGTGTGTAGTTGGTTGGTGTGGACAAATGTATCGAAAGGATCAACGACATGGTCCAGAGAGCCAAGGTGGAAGCAGGACTGGATCCAAACACGCCCTTGTACTCACTGGTCAGTCAAACTGTCCCTCACACTTTTTTTAACCCATGAATTGGTTGATAAAGTAAAATGTGTGTGTGTGTGTGTGTGTGTGTGTGTGTGTGTGTGTGTGTGTGTGTGTGTGTGTGTGTGTGTGTGTGTGTGTGTGTGTGTGTGTGTGTGTGTAGGGCATGTCTCTGAGTGGAGGGGAGCAGAAGGACGCCATCGACAAACTGATCGCTCAAATGAAGGAACTCTACCCCAATCTCAGCCAGCACTACTTCATCACCACAGATGCCATCGGCGCCATGGCAACAGCCAGTGATTGTGGTAACCAGTCATGTTCTGCTGTGTATAATAACACCATATATTATATGTTATTGCTACTTTAGTTCTAGCTACATTTACATTTAAGATACACTCACACAGTTGAGATCATGACCCTAAAATGTCATAAAAGGGCAGGGCTTGATACTTTACCCCCTGACGTGAGGCTGTATAGCTGCTATCACTCCTAGTGTAGCTTCCTAGAGTTTATGGCTTAATAAAATGGACATTGTCAGGTATTATTGTGTAGTAAAAGTCATCTCACTGAGACATCTATGTTTTCTTTCCAGGAGGTGTAGTCTTGATATCAGGGACCGGCTCTAACTGCAAGTTAGTCAATCCTGATGGGTCACAAATTGGCTGCGGAGGCTGGGGTCACATGATGGGTGATGAAGGATCGGGTAAGACATGTAAACATACACAAACAAAAGAAATATACACTCAGTATAAATATATATTTAGACTTCTTTCTGTGTCTCAGCATTCTGGATCTCACATATGGCTGTAAAGACGGTGTTTGATGCCAAAGACAACCTTGTTGCTCCTCTGCATGACATTACACATGTGAAAAAAGCCATGGAGGAGTACTTCCAGGTCAGTCAGAGAAATATGTTCATTTGTACAATAATACCAGTCATGTTAAGGTATAGAACTGCTGAATAAAACAAACTAGAGCTGAAGTAATTAGTTGGTTTATCGATTTGTTGATCAATAAAAAATAAATCGGAACAGTCACTTTTTTAGGACAAATTTTATAAAATTCACTAGTTCCCGTTTCTTGAATGTGGATATTTACTGGTTTTGTTTGTCTGATGATATTCCTATGGATATTTTCACATAGTATGAATAATATCTTTGTGTTTCAGTCAGACAAACACACTATTGAATGACATTTTATAGATCAAACCATTAATTGAATACAAAAGTAATCAGAACATGAATTAATAGTAACAGGGTTAGTTTCTTGGAGCCATAAGCACTTTGAGTTTATTAAATTATGTTCTAATCGGGGTTAGAAATGATCTGGTGTTTGGAGCAAAACCATCCATGTGAAGTCACATAGAACCAGGACTCTGGTTGAAAGAAATCATGTACAATTCATCTCAGGTGTCAGATCTGATGGGCATGCTGCCACACCTCTACAGAAACTTCCAGAAGTCTCACTTTGCCGGTCTCTGTAAGAAGCTGGCTGAAGGTAGGCGGAGTATCTTCTCTGCTTGGTTTTGTTGTGAGGAGGAAAGCAAAAGATTAAAACAATTTGTGTATGTGTGTGTGTGTTTAAGGTGCCGAGGCTGGGGATGCTCTCTGCCAGCATGTGTTCACTCAGGCTGGGAGAGTCCTGGCAAAACATGTAGAAGCAGTTTTACCTGTAGCACAGGAGGTAACACACACACACACACACTAGCACACACACATATATGATGCTGTGTTTTCACTTATTTACTATAACCCTTGACTATTTAATTTTTTCTCATGACAGCCTCTACTAAGTGGTGACCTCGGCCTGCTCATCCTGTGTGAGGGCTCAGTGTGGAAGAGCTGGGAGCTTCTGAAGCCAGGTCAGTGTCCGTGTGGAAGGACTTATCTTTCATTTCCAGCTGTCAAAACATCTGCTAATTTTTTTCTAATTTCTGCTTTGTTTCTGTGTCTCTATGTCTCTCTCCAGGTTTTACTCAGGCCTTGGATAAAGTGGCATCCTCTGACAAGTTCAAGGGCCGTTTCCATGGCTACAGCCTCCTGGTTTTGCAGCATTCTTCGGCCCTTGGAGGCGCCAGTCTCGGGGCTCGGAGTATGGGCGCCAACATCAAAATGGATTACTCAGCCAATGCCAAAGTTTTTTATCGGCACACCTTCAACAGCAACAAATGAGAGTTCAGCTGAGAAAAATGTGTAATTACCAATAATGCTTTCTGTAATGATGATAATGATAATGGTTTTTTAATAAGGTTACAGTGCCTGATCTCACTACAAGATTCCAAGACGGTGGTTGAAATGAAGACTTATCAGCTGTACGTCAACCTCTCTGACCATGGAACTGATTTTACTTTCATTGTACTGTCAAAATGAACCTCTGCACTTTCACAACACTTGTTTACATTTCACTTTTCTTATAAAAATGCAGTTGACTTTTCAGAAATCTTAATTAAGGTTACCAATACATTTCTGAAGTGACATGTTAAACTTAAGGTGGATTCAATCTTTAGATTATTTCCTGCACTTTTGTTTTAAACCAGTAGGTGGCGCAATAACATTCCCTTCTTGTGACTGACACATGTTGGCATCCTCTCTGCATAATGATGCAAACAGGGGCAGCACCTGTCTGATAGATCGTGAAATGACTGAGATATTACTTTTTTTCTTCCCAACATGGAATCAATTTTGTACAACACAATTTGTAATTTTGAGAATAATGTTAATTGTAATCAGTCATATTTTCTAATAAACGTGATGTATTATGTTGTATGAAGGCAAATTTATTGATATAGCACAACTCATGCATAAAGTAGTTAAACTTAAACTTAAAAAAATACAGAATAAATAAAAGTGTGAGCATGTACACACATTTGGAGGCAATACTGATAAAAAAAGATACGGTAAAACTTTATTGTTCATTTACACACAAAATCTGTCTTGCATTACGCATTCTCCTGCAATCATAACATAAAACATGAAATCTCACACTGAAAAAACATCTGACATAAGAACAACATTGTTGTCGTTGCCCACATGCTTCAGTAAACAGTCTCAGCGTGTGTAGGTGTCTGCAGTTCATACATGAGTGGGTGTGTGATAACAGTCTGTGTGTTAGGGGTGGGTTGGGGCCACAGTCTAAGTGTACATAGGGGAATGTATGAATGCAGGAGAACAGCACATACAAACTGAAAATAAAGACAGAATAACAACAGTAAACACATTAGATGGCAGCAGAGCTTTGGACACACTTTACATAAGGGGAAAGTAACCGAACAAAGCTTCACTCTGTATAAGTGATATAATTGTTTTATATCACAGCTGGAAGTCCAAAAGTAGAGAAAACTCATCTTAAACCCCAAAAGAAGACACAGTTTCTTGTTTCCTGCTTCAGGTTTAGCAGTAATTGTGTGTGCTGTGCTGCTATAGTGAATAAAATGAATATAAATACATTTTAATTAAAAACAGTTACTGAACATTCCAGCTGTTCCTTCACAGAATGTGACAGTCTGACTCCTCACTTCAGTTCAGCTTCAATGCTGTGAGGATGAAACTTCACTGAAGAGGAATCAAAACACCATCATGATTCCCTTTAAAGACCTGAAGGTATAAACTGAGATTTAAGTCATTTTTATTCTGCTTTCACATCTTATAGTTGAATTATGCATTAGCGAACCTTGTTTTTTTTGTTACTTTTAATATGTTTTGAATTGAATTGAGGAGGTTAAAAATGTTGTTTTCGGCTGCTGCCGCGGCCATTATAACTGCAGCACACAGCTGCTGACCTTTTTCTCTCTCGTACACTGAGTCTGCAGCCTCCAGGCGAACTCGTCACCCACCACAAACTGCAACAACACGTCAGTCAGCATTACTGCCTCACCCACAACACGCTCATCTATGCCCGTGCATAACAACTGTTTTCTCTCTAGGATTGTTTGTTTAGTTGAAAAAATGATTATCTTCTCACAAGTGTACCACTATAATTCTGTTGTTTTTGACTTCAATAATAGCTCTTGGTAGAATTAGGCTTGTCAACAATGTGGGAAATATGATTAGAGCAAATATTTCCTACTAGAATTTAAGTTTAAGCTCCACTCCACCAAAACTTTCAGCCACCAGTTCTTCTCTCAACTGTGTTTTTCACTTATGATAAAGTGTCATATAACCTTTAAGTTATATCTAGTCTATAGGTGCAGCTATTGCATATGAGCGAGAGGAAGATTGTGTTATTTCCTGACTCAAACGTTACACAGTCCTCACTTTAAGCACAGCTTTGAGGTACTTCTCTATTTCGAGCTACATTTCTTTGACAGCTGTAGTTACTAATTACTTTAATGTAAAATGCTACTTACATGAATTCACCTGTAATTATAATCCATTAATGTTAAGTAATTATTTCACCCTTTTAGCTAATAAGAAATGAATAAAAACTGTTACAAGACTCATAAAACATCACATAATAAATCTTTGAAATTTCTCCGGACAATGAAAGTCACACCATTTTTGACTTTGATACTTCAAGTTTTGCTGATAATATTAATGTACTTTAATTTGAGTAACATTTTCAGTGCAGGAAATTTTGTCTTTTCCTTTCAGACTCCAGGTATGAGGCCCTGGGAGAGATTCGTCACAACATACAGTAGTGACTACAACCCCTTCAGTGAGCGCCTCCTACAGGACAACCAGCTGAACTTCAGAACTGAAGCCAAACCTGCTCTTGCATTTATCAACCCACCACAGGTTGGATGGATTAATGAATGGATGGATGTATATACCAACTGAAGCATTAACCGATCCATAGATTTACTCTCTTCCTTGTTGACTGTGTTGTTTTCACAGACCAAACGTGAAACCTGGCCTGTATTTTATCGATACATCTACAAGACGACCAACAACACCTACGGCTCCTTTTCACAGGTGAAACGCAGCGACTCACACCTGCAGCAAGTTCATAATGACCTCTGACCTCTGTTTCAAACTAGTTTCCTTACACTCCCCTCACTCTTTATCTCTCAGCCTCCCACTTGTTCCCTCAACCTCGCATCCTCCCCTCCATTCGGCATTGTCTCTCCTGTGTCTGAAGTGACTGGAGATGTCGGCTGCGGCCTGAGGGAGGCCAGGAGGGAGACTGGGCCTTTACTTGTGGAGAAGGGAAAAGGCCATCTGCACTGTGTTTTTGGTGGAAATGGTAAAAAAAAAAAACTCTTTCTGTATAAAACGGGCAAACAGCTAAACAGACAGCATTGATATTTAAATCATTTTTTTCTACCGACAGCAAATGTGTTGGAGCAGCGGGAGGCAACAGACGAGTCACAGCAGAAGAAGGTTGACATTCTCTACGAGGAAGGTGAGACGGCTGCTTTCGCTTCAGGAATGTTGTAGCTTTGCTTTGTGGTTTAACTGGTTAAAGCTGCCGTTTTTAACATACCAACCAACCTTTGAAGTGTATGTTACCTGCCAAAGTGACTTATTTTTATAATCCCAATCTATACGTGTGCACTTTTAGGTGTGATCGTGTTGTCGTCTCATGTGATTCCGGCCTGCTGTGAGGACTTCCTCGGTTGTGTGAGAGATTCCAGACTGCAGCAGCTGCTTAACCATCCTGTACCCTCCTCTCCCTTTGTCAAAGGTTAGAAAACAACTGTCTTTAACTGTCTAACCCAATGAATGACCCTTTTACAGTAAGATTTAGGGAATTTACGCAGGTGATTTCACCAGAACATAGTTAAAACCAATCACAACACTAGCAACATTAAATTATCATTATTAGTTATTACCAGAATGAGCACAATGTTCTTTCTCTATTCATATCAAATAATCTATCAACCCTTCTAGAGAACATCTGCAAATAATGACAGAAATGATTAGTCAAAGAAATGTATAAAGACAAAAAGAGGACAACATCCAAAGAAGAAATATGCTCATTCACTTTCCATGTATGTCTAGTAAATATATACAGTCAGGATTCAGTCATCTTAGCTTACCATAAGGAGTTACAAACACCTCTAAAGCTCACTGTGTGATATGTTAAATCTTTGTTTAATTTGCATAAAGTGGAAAAAAGCAAACATCTACTGGAGAGAGCTGAGAGTGGTGCATTAATTCATCTTGAGTCTTAAATTCTAAAATATTTAGAATAGATTTGTTTCCCTGTAAGAAGTTGAAAATTGGGAGACGGGCATGAGACAAGCAGTCGGACAGATAGAGAACAGCTTCCTTCAGCCTACCTGCGGGCAGTGCACTTGGTAAGCCACAAACACACATCTCACAACCTCATCAACACATTTTTTTTTGTCTTTTAATATGTTCCTGGCTTCTTCGTCTCCTTTCTTCTCCCTCTCAGCTACACGTGGAAAACTGAAGGTGCTGATAGGTGCTGCTTTGAGATGCAAACCGAGCCTCCTCACATCCCTCAGAGCAGCACTCTACTAGTACAGCCTACTTTTAACCGCTCAGAGACGAGCAGGAGGACGCCCCTGCTGACGGAGTACCAAGCCAGCTACAGTGCTGGGGTAAGGAGAGTGTCATTGTCTTTATAATGTTCTTATACTTTATATGTCATTTACTACATTTGTGTCTCCTCCTAGTGGGCTCAACCTCCGATCCAGCAGAGTGACTTTCACCATCGTCAGAATCCTCAACAATGCAGATTTCATCCTTCACTCTGAATCTGAACTTTTGTGTCAATAAAAAGCTGATTAAAAAAAAAAAAAAAAAGCATGTCTTTTGTGTCAAATATGACAGTTTAAAGTCCTGCATTTTATCTGTCATCAGGTTTTTATCTGTAGTTTAAACAGTGGCAGAGAAACGCATCAAATAGTCCAAACATCTGCAGGTCAGAGGGCTGCCAGATGCTCACATGAAAAATATTTCGAAAGTAATGTTGTGGTCAGATCTTCTGTGACAAATGGTGAATCTCGTTGCCAAGGAATGTTCAAGCCTCAGGAGCGTCTTCTAAACCTGCATTGAAAATATATGTTTAAAAAAGGGGGAGAAAAAGGGAAGACAAGCACAGATAGGACAGTCTGGTATGAATCACAATTGTTGCAAATTTCTGTCTTATGGAGAATGATGTCAAGTCAGGGACTGAAGAAATCTGGCTTGAGATTGTGTCCAAACGGGACAGGTAACAGGCGGAACTAAACACCCGTAGAAGACATGCTTGACTTCTTACTGCCAGAGAAATGTGAATTTAAAAGACTTTCTGTTGAAAAAGCTGCTGTGAAAGTACAAACTGTTCACGCTTTATTATTTCTTCAGCCAAATGATGTGCTAATATGTAAATTAGAGGAAGAATCAGACAAACGTGTTAACTTTATTCTCCTAACTGAATCCATCTTGTAATGAATATTTAAACTTTTTTGATGTTAACACATATTACCAATATCTCGCAGCGCAGCCATCTGCTGGTAACTCCTGAAAGGTTAAGCTGACCTCTGGAGCTCCCTAAAACAATACCGCAGACCATGTCAAACTACATCTTTACATGTTTTACCAGAGCACTTCCTCTTTATGTTCAGCTCAGATCCTTCATTTGGCCACCAAATAATCGTTAGAATAACCTCAATTGTGCCGTGTGTATGAGTCAAGAGTGCAACAAAAGATGAGAAAACCACATTTGTCTTTAACATCTTTATTAACTTTTTTCATTATTTTTATTTGTAATGAAATTGATACTCTGTGTCTTCTGGACCTCTTTTTGTTTTTTTTTTTAAACGGCTTCTGTCGCCTAACTCAAATAAAATCACCAAAAATGATTTCTTGTAGTACAATCCACCTGGCGGACATTCCTATTGGCTTCACCAGGGTGCCATTCTGACAGCTGTGGTCCAACACCATGTGAGGAAGTTCAACTTTTACCTGACACGTCACTGTCTCTACTGTTTAAGAACACACCTGAGTACTTGGCTGGGCTGAAAAGCTGCGTAGATGGATTGAAGCGCTTTTGCCCTTCAGATGCTTCTAAATTCAAAGAAGCACAAGTGCTCAAGTGTCTACTTAACACTGTTACGGTAAAATGCATGACACATTATTGACACTAAAACCACAAATGAACAGTGGTCTACTTTAATCGTTAGTGTGAAAATTAATGTTCGGATCATGCAAAGTAACTGATTACTGTTGATTAGAATCTGGGTTTCCTCCAAAGCATCTTCACATATACAACCTTTTCCTATTGGCTCACAAATTAACGGAGTTTAGACTTGACTGGGAGGGAGATGCTTCAGGGAAAGCCAGACCTCAACAGGGACCCATGGTTAAAAACATGGAACATGTTTCTACAGTTAAAAAGAAGAACTTCCTCAAAAAAAAGAACAAAAAAAAAAGTCAATCCGTGTCCTTGAGGACGAGGAAGAACAGCAAGGAGGCAATACTGTCCGCCACGTGTTCCATACTGCTTTATTCAGACAGGCTGTGAGAACATCACCTCCCCACGTTTCTTCCTACTATCAGGACTGAATGGACACCACAGGCTACTGTACCCAGTAGAGACACAAAATGCCTCATCCTCAAAAAACATGAAGAAAAATAATAAAGAAAAATAGAGGAGGAGAGGCTATTTGAAAACCTGATTTGGGTATGGACACTTGATCTGATGCTGGACAAACCAAGCTGTTCCAGCTGAGAGAGGCAGTGGCTGCGTTCCACACCAAATACTCCCTGTAACAAAAACCTTTACTACACCTCGTTCTTTCACACTTAACCAAGGAATGAAGCTGTGAACGAAAATATATCTGACTGACAGCACGCTTCAAAAAGCTCTGACCTTCACTCGTGATGACTTGATGCAAGGTAATCGGAAAAAACTCGCACCTCTGATCTAATACAACTGGACAAAAGAGAAACATGGACTTCCACATAAATTGGGAAAATAATTTCTTATCCATGATTACAGCTGTCCACATCTGCTCGGATCACTTCAAAAAAAACAAGCGTGCAGGGAGGGCTGAGGGTGGGCTGTATTTGGTTTGGGACGCAACCGCTGCAGATACAAATAACAACCTGCATCTTGACATGTACGAGAGCTGTGATGTCACAGGGAGCTAATGACATCGTAGGAGCAAACATTAGCGGATTTAGACTTTGATGACTCTGCAGAGCAGCGGCAGAAACCAATGAGATCCCCTGAAATGTTAGTCATTCTATAACCTCACTTGTTGCGGAAACCCTGGATGTTTTTCAATTGGACAGCACGCAAATTAACAAGTATGTGAAGTTATTTTTCAAGGTTTTGTTTTGTTTTGTTTTTTTTAGACTTTTTGGATTAAACTTTTGTCCTGGCATCACTCCTTGGTAGCTGCCTCAGTTCCGAGGGGACATCGATGAAATCTGCGTACTCTGCAAGACATCAACGTGTATTCTGAAATGCAATGATGAGCTAGCGCCCGCTGTAGGGCGGTGCTGGTATTACACCCCTCCCCCGCCCCAGTTCCCAAATGTCCCTCTGTTTACAAGAAACAAACAGGAAATAAAAAGATTAAAGAAACAAAAAGAAAAGAGATAGAAAGAAAAAGAAATCCCCCCACCCCCCAACTGGGCCTGCCAGCACGCCATTGACTTCAAGTGTATTTGTCTGTGTGTGTGTGTGTGAGTTTGTTTGTGTGTGCATGCATGTGTGTGAGAATCAGTGTGTGCGCGGTCGTGGCCGCCAGAGTCTCTGAGAATATGTGAGGACTGCTGTGTGTGTGCGCGTGTAGGCTCCATGGGGGTGAGGGGGACTCCTAGTATTTCTTCCCCGGGACGAACTCCTTCGCTTCGGGATTCAAGATGCTCTTCCTCTGCGGAGATAAGTGATGAAAAAAAAAGTAAGAATGCATTCATCTTAAACTCAAGTCTGAGTGTTTCTAAATCACAGGTGAGATTTAAACATGATTTCATTCTGAGTTCCAGCCTTTTCAACTCACCGCCACTTCCTCCAGGTTGCTGTGGTGATCGGAGACCGACAGGCCGTTGAGCTGCTGCTGCAGCTGCCCCACGCCCTGGTTGTTGAGGTCACGCGAAGGGATGAACCAATCCTGGTCCTCCTCCTCCAGCATTTCCTGGAAGCAGCGCTCCAAGAACTCCTGCTCCAACAGCTCCTCCTCCACCTGAGATGAAGAGGGAGAGGAGTCAGAGATGAGTGACACAACACACGCAGAAAAAACTTGACAGGGGGAGGGTGGGGGAGCCTGTATATGTATATATGAGAGATTATTTGCATAGCAACTAAGGTGGGAGGTTAGTAATGTGGTGGTATTAAAACATGTGACTCATCCAGCCAAGCGAGAGAGAAAAAGACCTGCGAGGTCGAGCTGGAAAAGGTGTTAAATATCAAGGGAGCGTTTTCTACCTATACATCATAAACTTTCTAACTCAGTGATTGTGTCTGAATAATTTCAGATCCGCAGGGATTAAAAATAACTGTCTCAGAAATAAGGGAGTGGACAGGAAGAGTGTAAAATAAAGGAGAGGAAAAAAACGGCAACGGGGCAAGAAAACTGGTCGGTTAAACTCTTGATGTTATCAGTCGTCAGCTACTCTGAGAACCTGTGGAGTGGAAAACAAACGAGAGAGGAGGGGGGTGGAGAACTGCAGGAGGAGAGATAAAATGGCCGACCTGAATGTATAGGGGGGTTAAAAGGAGAGTAGAGGGAGACAGGAAGAAAAATGAGGGGGGGTGAGTTTTGAGGTGAGAGTTATGTGTAAAAAGACACAATGGGGAGGTTAAAATTAAAAAAAAAAAAAAAAAAAGTTGAATAAGCATCAGGGGCCGAGCTTTTAAAATGACTTATTTGTTCATACTTTAACACATTAAACAAATATGGAAAGACAGGAGTTTACTGCTCTGGAAAGTTTGAAAAAAAAAAAAGTCTTAAGTCCTCATAATATTGTCCAAAATGAGTTGACTAGTGGTAGAACAGAATATGTAGGTATGTAAGAAGACAAAATGAGACAGCGAAAAGACAGAGCGAGGAAAAGTCGGGACAATTTAAACCAGTTAGACAATTAAAATCAACCCAAAAGTGTCCATACTACATGTATGAGTGAGACAGACACACACCTGTCTGTTATACTCTTCCTCATTCTCCATCCACATGTATTCAGCGAACGGGTTGGCGTCGTTGCCCTCTCCTGCATGCCCATTGGCCACCGGCTCCTTGCCCTCCTTCCCTGGAGCTCCTCCTCCCGGTGTCTTGGCCACCTCTGGACCGCTCATCTCAGCCGGCTCTGCACCACAAAAGAAAAAAGACAAAAAAATAAGACTTTTTTGGTCAAAAATAATGGAAAAAGTATCCTTACAAAAGAACTAACTGAAGGTATTTTCAAATCACTTATTAATGGCTCTCAAAAACTAAAATTTCATCATACTTTTATCTTTTTATCATACTCTTATCAATCAATCCAACCAACTTTCTTTATATAGCACCTTTCATACAGGTTAATATAGTTCAAAGTGCTTCACAGTTCACTGATAAGCTGATAAGACAAAACAAGTGTGGACTGAGGACGTGATAAAGAAAACAACAACAACAAAAGAAAAAAATTACAAAAGAAAAAAAGACCGATGCACACGAGAGAATAGTAAAAATGTTTGGTTTCTTTTTCATTTTTAGGATATATAATAAATTTAAACTTAAGTCAAATAAATAAGAAAAAATTAAAAATGAGAATAAGAAAATAGATTAAAAATAAATTAAAAAGACAAAAAATAAACATAAGAGATAAAGTTTAATAAAAACAAGAGTAAGACTAGGCTAAAAATTTTTAAAAACATGAATAAAATATATAAGCTAAAAATGATAGAACGATAAAATAAAACAAAGCAACATTTTTAAAACATCAAAACAAATGAATTAAAAATAGAATAAAAAGCCTATAAACCATTCTAAATAAAGAGGCAGTCTGAACAGGTTGGTTTTGAGATTACTTTTAAGTAAGGGCAGATAACTTCAGCTTAACTCCTCTTCATTACACCACAGCTGTGTCTTATTGGCGGTTAAGTTTACATCGTCTCCTCTGAATGGAGGCTTCGACATGTCGGCCCGGGGACCAAACTGAACAGATTAGTGGCACTATCTCAATTAGATTTTAGCTACAGCTGGCAAAGTGCTCCCACGGGTGGGAAAAGTCTTCATTGAGCCTCTTTCTGCTTGTAAACAATAAAAGCAGCAAACAACCATTTCCCAAATCTCCTGATCAGAATAAGAAACAGACTGAAAACTGCAACACCAGCTGTGAGTGATCCTGCTCTCTCCACCCTCTTTTATATATAAAAAATAATAATAATAAAGTTCTTGCTAAACACTTTAAATGAGTCTGAAGGCTTAATAGAGTCGTTGGACTTTTTACTACTGCAGTTTTCCAGTTTGGTGAATTGCAGTGCGGCTTTAAAAGGCCACAGTGTGTTATTATTAACCACCAACACACACACACACTGACCCAGATTAACATCATGAAGACATACAGCACCACTCCCAGACAAACACACACCCAGTGTTAAATCAGTTAACTTAAGTTAACAGAAAAAAGAAAACAAGAGTGCAGTGTTGACATCCTCGTTTCCACAGCGGCTTCAGCATGTTTGCAGAAAGTCAAATAAAAATCTAATCATAGTCGAGGATGGCAGGAGCAGAAAATGGGAACAGACAAAAACGGTGCACATTAGGGCAGAAGAGGGGCATTATTAGAGGACGATAATTAGTCAATTTAGTCTATAAAACATGAGAAATAAGTGAAAATGAGCATAATAATTCCTCAGAGTCTTTGCATTTACTGAGAAAAGCAGTAAATCTACATTAGAAATGCTGAGGTCGTACTAAAATATAACCATTAATCAATTATTAAATTTATAGCTGCAAATTAATTTCCTGTCTATTTTACTGATCAACTTTAGAGCTTCACTGATTGGTCGATCAAGCCGTCATCTAAGAAACTTTGAGTGAGAAAAAAAAAAAACACTCATAAAAGGTCAAAGCTCTAGGTTTGTGTGCCGAGGGTCACGCGCCTCTTTCATTCATTCATGTTGCAACGTTTTGCACAAAAAGGTTATGTGACAAAACATCAACTGCGTCAATCTATGATTACTCACTGGCCTTTTAACCAATCGCTTCTGTAGAGGGCTGCACCAATCACAGCGACACATTGCTCAACATATGGGAATTCCTGTTAGAAAACTCTGAGGTGGATGTGCATCAACATGCAGCGTTACAGAGCTGCTACAATGGAACCAGAGGTGGTTGTGTTATTAATGCAGTATTTATCACATTGCTATGAATCAGACGTTTGTGTTAGCCGGACATTATTAAATGAGTAAACAGTGAGTCATTGTAGGTTATGATGCCACATAATTTACTTGAGACTGCAGCACACACACACACACGTAGGATTTCAATCAACAGGTATAATAATGTTATCAGGTGTGTAGTTTTAATGTTGATCTTTCTGCACCAACTGCAGTTATTTTGTTTGTGGTTCATTATTTTTATGTTCTAGCTGCTACTGACCTCTGAAGTATTTCATCATACACTTTCTGACTAAATTATTAGACGTGGTCCCTGGATGTCTATTCTCAGTTCAAAGAGCTTTCATCTGCATGTAAAAAAGCCTCCAACCTCACGTGCACCCGTTTAACGAGGGACATTTCATAAATCAGGAAAATACTAGAGCTGAAATTATATATTATTTTCATTATCCAATCATCTGAAGACTTTTTTGTCAAAAAATTGTGGGAAAATGCCTGTTATTTTTCAAAAAACATGCTTTCATATGTCATGTTTTGTCTGAGCAGCAGCTCAAAATTCAAAAGGACATTTAGTTTAAAATCATGCCTGACCAACCAAAAAAAGGGAAAAGAAAAATAATAAATACAGAAGCTGCATGCAGCAAATTTTTGGCACCTTTAAAAACAAAAACAAAAAAAAGAAAACACCCCTCTGTACACACCCACCAACCAGGAGTGAATCCATTCACTGAGGGGAAACCCACAGAGGCACTGAAAAGGAACCTATCTGCAACTATAAATCAACATGTCCTTCAGTGGAGCCGCTCGGAGTCTCCCTACACTGAGACTGTCTGCTTACATGTGACATTTCCTGCTGATCCTTGAGCTCAGATTGAATAAGTGATCACATAACGAGCACATCCACTTTTATTTTTATTATTACCTGGCCTTCTCTGTGCTGCTGGATTTCCTGGAAGCTGCCATGAATTCCAATCAAAAACAAACTGTATATAGTCGGGGACAGATTGAGTATTGATTGTGTATCCAGGCCTGTAACTTTTTACAATAGGACAGGCCATCTACTACAGAAACACAGAGACAGGCTTGTCATAATAACACGATCCTGCTGATATAGAATGACAGAAAAACTTGGAAAAGTTGGAGCTGAAATGCTGAGTGATCCAGATCATTATCATTTTGATCAACTGTGAAAGCATTTTACTTAGCTTCTTTCTCCCTGATATAAAAACTGTGACTGTGCTTAAATGCAGGACAGTCTGATAGAAATGTAATACTTCCATATTCAGGTATTCTACATTTAATGAAAAATAGGGGGATGATCAGACATGATTATTTACTCCTGCTAGGATGAGACATGCCCGCTATGATGACATAATCCTCAGACTGCCTGCCAGCTCCAACAGACTTGTCATGACTCAACTGCGGCCTCACAGTAGGGAGAGAGAGAGAGAGACAGAGAGAGAGAGAGAAAAAAAAAAAGAAGAAAAAAAGGGGACGATCTCAACCGAGCAGCTCACTCAGCCCCCGGGCTCAACCTGATGCAGACGCACCATTGCAATGTTTGACTTGGGGAGGATTGACTTACATTCACAAACTGCTGGCACCTTCACTCATATGATGACCTGATTTCAGATTCGGGACGTTATGTGACTTTGACAACTGGCTCCTGATGTTTCTGTCTCCGTGACAAAATCAACATCTGCGAGCAAGCGAGCTTGACCCGAGGCAGAACGCTATTCACAAGTGACGGTGTGGACACGCCGTCCTTCAGAGGAGTTCAAATAAACATGTGTTATCTAAGTAGGTTAGCAGACTGAGAGTAGGTGTGTCTGCCTGGTAATAAGCTGTCTGTCCGTCCTTCACAGGGAGTGATAATGTCCATTTTAAAGCCAAATAATGAGAACAGGAATGAATGTAGAGTGAGCAGGTGGGACAAAACGCTTTGGGGAGAAAACTAAAAGCCTGCATTTAAATCTCCACTTGTGAGCGAGGCGCCGGCATGTTCAAAAGAGTTTAAAGCCTGCATGTGCCGATGTGTGAGTGTGTCCCTGCTCACTTTTACTGCAGTCTATAAAGTGTTATGGTACGACACTGATTTTTTATAAGCCCATCTCTACTCTACTGGATGCTTTTCAAACATTGCACCGCTATCGAGGTGTGCTGCTTGTCAGGTATTCAAGTTAGAAAGGAAACTATGAAGTTAACATAATAAACATGTCAATTAGAAATGTAATGTTGGAGCTCAAATGATGATTTGAGTCATTTATCAAGCTAAAAAAATGCCACAGTCTGTTTCCAGCTTCTGAAAAGTAGGGATTTTCAGTTTTACTCTATCATATCATTTTAAATCAAGTATTTTCTTTGATTATTTTCTCAGTTATCTATCTATAAATATATCTATAAAATATTCTTGTTTTGATTTGTCCAGGCAAGAGTCAAACACCTAAAATATTCTGTTTACAACTAGAGAAATAGAGAAAAGCAGCAACTCTTTGCATTTGAGGAGTTGGAACTAGCAAAATCTTGGCATTTAGGCCTAAAAGATAAAAAAAAGTTCACAAAAAAACTATCAAAATAGTTAGATTATTTTTCTGTCCATCAACTCATCATTGCAGCTTTGGGCTCAACTTGGGCTCTAAACAAATAATTTAAAAAAAAAATGATGACCAGCAATTTTCACCTTTTTCTGACATTTAATTTAGTTCTGTGATTGAAAAAGAATAAAATGAACAGTTTAAGCAAAAAGAAAAATACCAATAAAGTTGCATCACTTCAAAAAGTATGAAAATCCTTTAAACTAGAAATCATCATGTGACTCCCAGCATTAAAATCAACCTCCCAAAAGCTGCCGAGAGTCACAGCAAACAGCCTGGGCTCAGACGACACAAGGGGGAAAAGAAAAAAGGGAAAAAAAACATGAATAAGGAAAAGTGGAGACGGCAAGCACAGTGCCATTATGTGCTGCATGAAGCACTTAACATGTTCGTGTTGCATAACCATGTGTTGGTCACCATGTAATATTTAGTTAGTGAGGCCTCGGCTGGCCCATCCTCCAGGGCTGCAGGCACAGAGTGATTTAATCCAGTTCGATGAGGGTGAAGGATAAACAGTGGAGAGGTACAGCGCTGGTCTGCAGCACGGATACACAAAAATAAGAAAACAGATTAACTCTAGCTCTGTGTAAAATGATGCGTTACGTGATCTGAAACACCTCCCGTTACACACGGGTTGTGGACTGATTGGAATATTTTGTGAATGGGTGCAGCTGATGACCACTCCTCCTCACACGTGGCCTCTCTCAGCTCAAATGTAGCCTCCTGCTAAACGCTAATAATCAATATTCACTTTGCTGCCTTGATTATGTTTTATGTCATTGCCACTCGTTGAAATGAATTATATGTTCTATTCTATGTTATTTTGCATGCATGTCGCTCCTGAAGACTTAAATACTTGTTGTATGTGAGGATTGTATAACACGTTAAACAACTATGCACACAAATGAGATCACTGATGGAAATTTCCAGTCTTCTTCACATGTAATGAGGTGAACTTTTCTTAAAACTTGAGACAAATTACAAAATTTAAAACAGATCTTAAAGCAAAAAATGCCAAACTTTCTCTCGTTCCAGATTCCCAAATCTTATTTCGCTAGTTTATCCGTTTTTTGTTGTTGTTGTTTTGTTTTGTTTTTTAAATCATTGTAACTTAAATATCTTCAGGTCATAAGACCCTTAGACAAAAATATCTGAGAAAGTCAAAATATAATTACTTCTACTTTGACATTTTGATAGACCAAATTTTATATTTTCCACAATTTCAATACATCATTGTACAAAGTACTTCACTGTTCCTAACTTGTAAAACAGGAGGATTTGCTTCTTTTCTCTTTTTTTATTTAACTGTGAACTCAATAATCTTGGACATTTTTGAAACAACGGACCCTGGCCTCTTAAAAAACTGGAAAAGTTTCACAAGGATTGACCTTTTACAGACAAAAATTTGAAATGTATCATTAATTAATGATATTAGTTGAAGCCCATACATTTGTAAAAAATGTTAACATCTAACATTTCTCAAAGTTAGGGACACTGTAGGACGTTAAGATATCATTTTAAAACTAAAAAAAAAATCTCTTTATAAACTGCTGAAATTAATGATAATACAATTAATAAGTTCTGCACTTTTCAATCATTGTGAAATTCAAAGTGTGCCAATATAAACAGAACACAATACAAATAACAATATTAATAATAATGATAATAATCCGAATAGAAAGGATTTCCGGCCTTTTAAAAAAAAGAAAAAGAGTGGGGTCTGAACTGCTCTCAGCTGGTTAGCAAGTCTGTGGGATAACAACAAAATAGGCTTAAACTCAACTCCCATTACTCCATTTAAAAGGTCATATATTAAACTCCATGTGTGAAAATGTAGTCGGTCTGCTGAAGTGTTTTTTTGTCTTCATATAATTTGTTTAAAATGGCATTAAACACGACCATCGATTGGGACGCGTGTAAAAAATAAGTCTGAAATACAAATATCCAATCTGAGAACAAGTATAAATAGGTTTATGCAACTCCATCAAGTGTACATAATAGGTGCTTTAAATCGCTCCACAACACATTATGTAATGTGTGTACATCCATCTAAAGTAATGGGGGCTACGTGGATGCAGCCTGCTAACACCTTCACGGAGCTCAGGCCTACCTGGAAAGTTGGTAAATGGATTTAGTCGAGGTAAAGCTCCAGTGGCTGGCTGCACACAGATAGAGATACATGGCTGTGCTGTCAGTGAACGGGCCTAAATGATAGCAGCAACAAAGGGTGGACGGGCTGGGTGGCTGCTAACACTTATTACCGTCAAACTCACGACACGCGCCGACATGAAAAACCAAATGTACCGTGTATAAAATAAAAGCTAACCAGTTACAATACCGACACCGTGCAGCGAGGTCAAACTCCTTCCCCGTTTTTGATGCGTGGGGCTAAACAAAAGTCGGCTAGCACGCTGTGCTACAAGCATGGCAGCATCTCTGAAGCAGGTCAACAAAAAAACAAGCTGCGCTCCGGGGATTACAGCAGCTTTACACAACGTTTTCACACGGTAAAGTTACCTGGCATTGTGCTGTCGGCGTTCGCCTCAAAGTGTCACGTTTACACAGACTTGTTTCAAGTTCACCACGAAGTGAGAGCGTGTTCGTCGTTTTTTCTCCGCTGGCTGCTTTTCTCTGTCCGCTGCTGCTGCGATGCAACGTAGCTCGAGTTAGCTAAGTCCCGTTAGCCACCTTGCTAACGTTAGAAAGCTGGGCTCGTCACGTGGTCTGATTATGGTGCATTCAGGTGTTCGCAGGAATGTAGGGAATTACAAAACTGTTCTAGCTCTTCGAGTTTATTTGTTTGTTTTGTTTTAACTCAGCTCAATTTTTCATGAATCATTTTTTTAAACGCAAAGCCATTTTTTTTAGCTAAATACCTATATCAACTATCAAACCATACCTGTAACCTGTAAAAGATTTTCATGTATTTTTAAATCTTCCTCCCTGTGTTTGTTTACAGTTATGTAATCGCTGGTAAATACTTGAAGATCCCTTCCAGGCATGTATTAATGCATACAAATATACTCTGTTTGAAACAATGTGTGTCTTATGTGTTTTTAACAGAAAAAAGTGTAATGTAAATCAATTCTACTATTAAAATAACAATCAATCATGTTGAAATTAAAGAGTGTGTGAAAACAAAATATAGGGAGTGATAATCGATCATACACTCTGTTTTGGAAACCACATATAAGTCATCCAAAATCAAAAACGTCTAAATCCATTACATTATTATCTAAAATGAAATATGTGTTGAACCAGAAATCCAGAACCTTCTTTTATGGTTACATTACTTACTGTGTGGAGGTCTGGCAAAAAAACCATCACAAATCAAATTTTTATACTACTGAAGAGACCTATAGAACTTAACACCTAACAGATTATTATGAACCAACAAATTCACTATTTATTAACTTCCATACTTTAAAAATTCTGCTATCTAAAACTGCACAAATAATGTACAAAGTTTAAAAAAAAACAACTTCCTGACTGTCTACAAAATCAGAGACAGTCAGTTTGAACTCAGGGGAATATGTTTTAAAAAACATGGGCTAGGACAAATATAAAGAATAAAGGTGCAACTGTTAAAGGGGTTAATTTATGGAATAACTGTATAGCACTTTTTGTTAATAAAAAAAACAAAAAACATAGTAAATATAAAACTGAGGTATGAACATTATGGTGAATGAAAAGTTTGATGTTTGTATTTTGGCACTATAGTTTTGTACTGTTTGTTTTCTGTATGAGTTAAAAGTGTAAATGAATGTAATAATAGCGTGCACATGAGAAGCAGGACATGCTCGTGCCACTTAGAGGCCTGGATGTCTCATAATAAGATATAATAGGGAAAATGATACTCACTAATTTTCCAGTTGCTTGCAAAGGTTTTAAACATTTGACACATTTTTTTAACAGCTGCTGTCTTGCCTTTATCTTAGTACAATTACTTACTTTCTCAAAGGAAGCATTTTGCAAACCAAGCTATGAACGATCTAAGCTCAGATGTCTTCATTCATTTAGATACTAATCTATGAAGCGAGCAGCAAATACCCAGAAAATAAGAGGATGCTGATTTCTGTTCGAAGGCTGACTTGCATTATCGCTGATAAACAGTTAAGCGAGGGCAGGCTTACCACAGCACATGTGGAGAGCGCATGAAGAACAAATATCATTTTCCAAAATACTGTCAGACAGAACAGATGCTTGTTTATTGTGCTGTAAAATATTTGGCTCAAACATTGATGCGTAGAAGCAGACATCTTGGCCCGGATATGGAAGTAGCTACACCAAGACATCTGGTTATATCCCACATTATTCCCATTCCTACCACCCCACCCCTGGGGCTAATAGTGAGTGCAGCGTGATTAGATGATGAATCCCAAGACCGAACATGGTCCAGCTCTGCTGCACTGTGAGCAGAAAAACACAGTAAATCATTGATCCTTTTTCCTCTGCTAAAGATACTGATGAAAAGGAGCCAGTCTGCTTTTTTCTGTTTCTGAAATGTGGATAGTGGGTTTTTTTCTCCTTCTCACCACCAACTAAGAATAGTGCTTATCATATCTTATCATGTCCACTTATTATGAAATGTCAGTAGAGCTGCAACGCTTCATTTATTAGTTGCCAGCTATTTAATGAATCACCGTTAACAGGTAGTAACCAATGTGGTTAACCACTGTCCCATGTGTGGAAATAGCCACATACAGAAAACCACCTGTTAAATTATAGACCCTACTGTTCATGACTAAACACATCACTATAGCTGTAAATAACTATTATTTTGATTTTATTATTCCTTTTTTCCCCTTTTATTTAGTCATAGCAGGAAAGTTATAAGACACTTCTTAGGGCATTTTCACACTATGAACACTCACCATACCCAATCCTATATATCCATAACTAAATAAATTATATTAAATATTGATCATTATTAGCAGTCCAGTCCAAAAAGTAGGTTTACTAGCACTCATTCAAAAAGTTAATACACTAAAAGGAATAAATATGAATTATTATATATTTTTCCTTGTCAATTCATCTGCTCTTAATAATGGTTTATTTGTTTAGTCCATAAAATTATAGATTAAAAAAAGAAAATCACACATTTTGTAAGTCCCAGTCAGGGTTTTGAAATTGAATTTTTTTTGTCCAACCAACAATCCAAAACCACAAATCATTCACAGCGAAATTAGACAAACACAAAAAGAGAAAGAGAAAAGCCATAAATAACATAATGAAGTTTGAGCCAGTGAGTGTTTGGCAGTCTTGCTTGATAAAAGACATAAATGATAAATCACGTTTTAATATTGTCACTAATCCTTTTTCCGTCCATCTCGTAACTGGTTAACATCACTTGTAGTTTTTACCGTTTGCTCCTGATTGATGTGTGCGAGGCCAAGAGATCAAATGCAGACACAGCTTCAACTTAAAGGGTCACAGACCTACACAAATTGGATAATAAATGACTTAACTACTGTAAACGATCAAACTGTTTCAACACTACAAATCGAGTGTCGAAAATCGGGGCTCAAAATGGGTACCTGAATGCAGCACGTGAACAAACATCCCTGAAGCTCCTCCACCACCACTTCCACTACTCTTTCTTTCTTCAGTCTCCTCCAAAACACAAATGCCTGCGTGGCTTCACAACCAAAAGCTCTTTTGTCGATTATTCACTGATAATCCAGCCAGTCAACACTTTGATTGACTTTTAAAAGATGAAGAAGACTGGTTATTAACAAGCTATAGGATCTGTTGTTTAAACCAGGGTGTTTATAACCCCACATATCACTGATCTAAGTAAAGATATATACATCCAGCATGAGGGAACTGCAGATTTTCATGACCTTGGTGGTGCTCACGCGTTGTAGTCGACTATCTCTATTGCACAGGAAGGCTCCTAAGTTGTTTCACCACATTTCACCACATAGTAGACTCATCTTTTCAGACTGATATTGAAGGTTTTGAGAGGTGAAACACAGAAGGTAATATTGGCCTACTGTGAATTTTGGTGCTGCAGATTAGAATAACATCGAGCATAAAGAAAGTAGGATAAGTTAATGAATTTTCTTGCTGCTAGGGAGGTCTTACTTTTCTTTTGTTTTTCTTTCATTCTTTAGCAATAACCCAGCTTCATTCTTTTACTCCAATAACAATAACAACAGACTCACCTCTCAACTTCAGTGCAAATGGGGGGATCTGCAAACCAGCTGTCGTGGGGGGAAACGGTCCTTTCCGGTCCTTTTTCTCCACGCAGCGAAGAAATACTTCTATAAATCCTCGATATACTAAACAAACACGTGTCTACTTTGTCCGTTTGTTCGTATTATTGACTAAAAACGAATAAATCTGCTGTTTTACTGCCTAAAACGTGAGAGGGGAGAGCAATACGTCGTGGTCGCGTTTGTCCAGCTGTACACGTCACCCATTGGCTCGAGTCTACGTCAGTCGCCGCTTTCTCGCGATGCCATTGGTCAAAATGATCACATGTCCCACCTTTGCCTCCCCATTCACGTAAGTAAACAAAATATAACACATTTTTCCTCGCCGTCCTCTCTTTGTAATCAATATAAGCGGTTAATATTTGACAAAGCGGTTACGTTAACTAGGTTTCATCCATCTTTAACAGATGAAGGTCTAGTTTCTTATGTGTTTAGACTATTAGGAGAGAGACAGCGAGTGAACAAGACGAGAATAAAAGTAAGAATCTCATGTGAGTGTCAACAGTGGCGTGCACAAGCTTTTCAGGGGCGAGGACTGCACCAGGTTGTGCCACTCAGTTATTTCAATTAGATTACATCACATTACAACATAACCATTAAGTGAGAGCGTGTTACTGTGTGGTTCATGTTGTAAACTGAGAAAGTGCATGTGTACTTTTTAGTTACCTTTTTTTTTTTATTAGGAAATGGAGCCACAACTTTTTAGTATGCAGAAGATCAGATGTCTTTTCCTCCATATGGTTAGGAGTACTTGTGAATTCTGAACAGCAGTAATGTCTGGGTTTTTCAATTCAATTTTTTTTTTTTTTTTTTTACTAGGACAATCCACTCAGTAGGCTAGCGAGACTGACGCAGGGCAGGTGTGGAGGGAAAAGTGTGATGGGAAAAGTAGGCTCTCTTAAATATGTCACACTAACATATTAAATGTAAAAACATACAGGTAAAGCCAGCATAAAGACAGACAGACTGATACTGTTGGATCGTTTTAGCATCTATAGATATTTACAGAACATCCACCTTCTGGTCCACCTACAGATTCTCCTTCAGTCTATCCGTGAATATCAACAGAGAACAGATCGATAAACACACAGGGCATCAATGGCAATGTAAGAGCATAACTCAGGTTTAAACAGTGGCATCTTTTTATTATGTTCTTCTTCCGCTCAGTCCAGACTTGACGTCACGGGGAGGAAAAATGCTGAGGGTCTCTGGAGGACTGATAATGGCAGCAAAGGAACATCGAGGCAGACTGGAACAGAACCATAACAAACAAATGCTTTTCAAGGACCGTCACGACTTCTTTTTGGTGCTGGTCAGGAAAGAGAGATCACATGAGAGAAGTTTGAAGAAGAGGAGAGGAGAAGAGAAGAAAGATCTTTCACGCTCAATGAGTTTCCCAGATTTTATGGTGACATTGTGCTTATATAAAAAGATGGAAATCTCTCTAATGTGAGTATGCCTAGATGCAATTTCAATTAAATTTGCTTTTTCACTAAATGACTGATTCAAATTAGACTCAGTGTGATTAATCCAAGCATGGAAAATAGCAGGAGAGACTGTGCCAATACTATGAATGTTTTATGCTTTTCGCTCCTTCACAGTAACTTCCTCTTTTGCATCAGATTATTTTATAGCTTCTACTATGACTCTATATTTTTGGTCAAAGCCAAATGTCTCAGTTCCACAGGTTTCTTTTTTGCAGGTTTGGAGAGTGTAGTCTTAAAAAGTGTTTGGTATGGGGAACCTCACATGTACTGTATGTGGGTGAGGATTGATAGTGGAAGTGTGTGCACAAAAACAGATATTAAATATTCCATATTGACTCTTTTTAATACTTACATGTCAAACACAGTCAAGCACAGTTTGTATTAATATGTTGAGAAAGGTGAAATGTTTGGGGAATCTTACTATTGTGAAGCTGTACTCTAAATTGCAAGTAATAGAAAATTGCACATTTACATTTCCAGGTTTAATATCTAATAAATCTCAGCTTGTGTTCTAAAAAAGGCAAGTTGGGAGCACAGATTAATAATTACAGCTTTCACACCACTTTTCTGAGGCAGAATTTTAAAAACCTATCTGAAGAATTGATTTTTCAAATCCTCATCCAGCATCTATCCTCCACACCTCCTCATCATGACTGAAGTGAAATGAACAACACATGGTAACGGCTTCCACCTGCAATCACACAGCCGTCCTCTTCAGAGGTCCTGGTGTAGTTCTTGTTAAAATGTGAGGGTGCATTACCCTAAAATCACAGTGGAGGGAGACTGTAACACACAGTGTGACTGTTGAGTAGTGTCTTCTATTACACACTGTGGCTGCTCAGTGAGAGTATGCGTCTACTGACATATTATTTATGTGTTGTAAATGTATGTTAATGTATGTATGTAAATTGTATGATCTTGATCTAAGTGGTGTACCTGCATCTGGAGATGTAAATATTGCTACTCAGCTGTAGTGTGACCAACCTTTTTAATCAATAAAATCTATCCAAACCATGCTTTTATATTGCTTTGGGAGTCGTATTATGTGTATAGTCCATCATAGAGGTTGTAAGTTTAGGAGAGTCTTTGAACAAAACACTATTGTATTCTTTCCTTTCAGATTTTTTTTTCATCACATACTTTTTATACACACAAAGAGGTCAAATTACCCAGTAATTTACAAGAAAAAAAGCAAAGATTAGAAGAAAATCTGAAAATATGTTTGTCAGTGTGGTAACTGTTAGTGCATCCCGAAATATTTATGCATCACCTGAGACACTGCGTAACTGTAAAAACAGTTAGAGAAACATGAGCCGTGAAACACAACGCAGCTCCATGTCACCTTAAACCATCACTGTAACATATTTCCAGCTTGCTCCATTATGTCTGTTTTCAGCTGGATGCAAGATGCATGGCTGTGCGTATGTGTTAAAGAAGGAGATGGGGACATTAAATCAGCGTGCAAGAGCGCCAGATGTTTCTAAGACTTTAGATTGTGAGTGTGCGAGTGTGTATCTGCAGCTGACGTATCCACCCTGACCTGTGATACGTCTCCTTGTGAAGCTCATAAAGGGTCGTAGGAATGGTTTGCGTTCGCGTGATTACATGCATGAAAACACAAGCTGTATGCAAATTAATGCCAGAACTAGTTGAATATGTTTTGAGACTAACTGGAGTAATAATAAAATATTTTGATTTAAGACACCCCATTTTGCAGAAATTCAACAGCCCATACCCACTCACTGTATTGTGCTCCTGCACACAACTATTCTCAAACTACCTATCCAGTTACAGACAAAAAGGAGGTACACTTTACTCTTTTCCCCTTTCTTTTCTTCTCCCCACTGCTATTACATCATGCCCCCCTCCCTCTCTTCTCTCCCATTCAGTCCCCCTCTACAATAAGTTTCTCCCTCTGTCTCTTCTATTGAATCATAAATCATAATTTCCCTTCCTGTTCCTCTTTCTCTCTCTTTCTCTCTCTCTCTTTTTATTACACAATGGCTCAGACTTTATGTCAGAGGGCAGTCATGTGTGTGTATGTGTGTGTATCTTCTACCCAGTCTTTCCTGTGGCCCTGCGTCCCCACCCTAGGCTTCACCGGTGAGTTTGTCCAGCGCTACTCACACAGACACATTCAAATAAATATGTGCACTGGGAAACACACCCTTTCATGCACATGCACAGGAAGCGGCGCGTTAGCACACACATACACACTCAAGGGTACAATATTGCCTTCATTATTTTCTGCACAAACTCAATATTCCTGCACGCACAAGCGCTTATAGGCTGAGGTCCTGTTAGCACTCACAAGAGGTGCTGTTAACACTCAGCTTGTAATAAGCAACAGGTCTACAGTGTGTTCAATATTAACGAGGAATTTGGTGAACATGGAAATATATTCCCGCAACACATTTGTTCCAGCAAGAAACCTTTAAGAAAGGAGTCATACAGTACACGCAGATATTTCTACTTCACTCCAACTCTCTAATGGTTCCCCTGTGTGTTCTATACCTCACATGTACAGACCCTGGGCCCCTCATTTGTTTAATGTGTTTGTACGAAAAATGGTGCAAAAAATTTCACTGTACTTGTACGAGGACATGTTTTTTTAGGGTTGTTGTTGTATGCACAGTACAATACAAGTACATTTGCATAATGATGGCTGTTGTGCACCTGTGATTTTAAGTGAATGTGATTTCACTGGTCAGCCACAACATTCAAAAGAACACTTCCTCGCTTATTCTGGAAGTGAGTCAGAGCACCGCTAGGACATCCGTGTTGACTTTATACTGTAAATAATATATCGGGTAATAATAATGATGACAGGTGTAGTTAACAATCCCATCAGCACTGACTAATAATCAGGAGCAAAGCAATTTGTTGGCTTTTCACACTTTTATGCCACTTTTCTAAGGCTGAATCCAATCTGTGCACAATGATGGGTAGAAGTATTCAAAGAAAAGAAGTACAAAGTTTTAAAAAAAAGGTTAAAAATACACTCTTAAACTACACAAAGAAAACATTAAAACAACAAAAACAAATCATCCAAAAAACAAAGTCCTCACACATATGTATTGCATTTTTCTGTTGGAAGTAATGGCTCATCATTTTGGGAGATTTGCTTATTGGATTTTTTGCCTACAGTTTGATCAACACCAGTCAGTTAGCTTAGCACAAAGACTGGAAGCTGGAAGGTACTGTCCAAAAGTTCTGTGCCAGGCTAGCTCTTTCCAGTCTTTGTGCTAAGCTAAGCTAACTACCCTGTAGCTGTAACCTTATATTTACAACATAGATGCAAGAGTCATATCAATCTCTTCATTTTACTCTGGGCAAGAACGTGTATAAGCATGTTTCCCAAAATGTCACACTATTTCTTTAAACATATGCTAACATTGATGTATGTTATGGTGGGAAGCTATCACCACAATAGTGACGAAATTCCTAAAATTGTCACCGCATGGCTGTTTTACATCAGCAGTGTGGCATTCGATGCTATCTAGAGAGGAAGTAACAGGTTCTCAATCAGGCCGTGCTTGAGATCCATGGCTATTTAGAGGACCTGGAGGAAGAACATTTTCTTGGAGTTGCATGTGTGTGTGTGTGTGTGTGTGTGTGTGTGTGTGTGTGTGTGTGTGTGTGTGTGTGTGTGTGTGTGTGTGTGTTATGGGCGTGTTTCCGTTGCTCTAGGACTTCCAGGGTCCCAGAGATAATGTGGAATTCATGAGAGGAATGGCGCACAGGGGTTCCTTCCTGTCACCTGACTCCATCACTTCCTGCACTGGGCTTCCTGTGTCTGGACCTCCAAGGAAAGACCTGGACCAAGATACCCATTCTGATTCTGCTTTCTAATTTTATGTCTCAGAAATGATGGAGCTGGATGGTGGCCCTCTTAATGAGTATAATCAGCTATAATTCAGGTTAGGTTGGAGCTGATTGCTAAACGAAGGTGTGAGGAAGCGGAAATTTTGAAAAGCTAACGTTTGATAGGGAAGCTGGTGAAATTATGTTACCACCTAAATGCTAATGTTGAGAAATGAACTGGAACAAATGGGACAGGATCAAATAAAATGCATTGAACAAAGAGAGATGCAAGAGAAAGGAGAGGAGAATGGTCTATAAAAGAGGGCAACGACAGATGTAGAACAATAAAAGAGGCAATAAAGAAAAGAAGAGGGAGAAACGGCAGAGAAAGAGAGAGGTGATGGCAGGATCCATATGGGGCCTCTTGGTTTTTGGGCAGCAAGGGGAGACATGCCAGGTAATGGCTTCCAGACACATACACACAAACACACACTCTCTCTCTCTCTCGCTCTCTAATTCAATTTTGAAATCTGAAAGGACAAGAAGTGTGTGTGTGTGTGTGTGTGTGTGTGTGTGTGTGTGTGTGTGTGTGTGTGTGTGTGTGTGTGTGTGTGTGTGTGTGTGTGTGTGTGTGTGTGTGTGTATTCCTCATGTTGTGGGGACTCGCCTGTGTTATGAGGACAAAAAGCAAGTCCCCTTCACTTAAATCATTAGTTTTTTGAGTAAAGACTCGGTTTAAAGTGAAGGCAGGGTTATTTTAAGGTTATTTTAGGGTTATGTTAAGGTTAGATAAGGGTTAAGGATAAGTCTCCAGGAAATGAATTTCAGTCAATGTAATGTCCCCTGAAGTGATGGAAACACAACTGTGTGTGTGTGTAACATAGGCCTTTCTTTCACTCAAGAGGTCTAACTTCCTCTGCCCATTGGGAGTGGGGCCGACTAGTCTCAGCATATGTGTGTGTGTGTGTGTGTGTGTGTGTGTGTGTGTGTGTGTGTGTGTGTGTGTGTGTGTGTGTGTGTGTGTGTGTGTGTGTGTGTGTGTGTGTGTGTGTGTGTGTGTGTGTGTGTGTGTGTGTAACAAGCACTGGGGGTTAATGTATGCTTTCAATCACAGCTCTAGTGGGGAGAAATCAGATCCCTGCAGCGTAGATGTGGAACCCCACAAACACAATTCTACACACAGCATAAGAAAAACACTTACAGATTTGGGGTTCGGGTAAGAATGCAGCAAATCCATTTATCTACAGTTCAAACATTAAACTGATTCTCGTTAAACTGGAACTAAACATTCGGACTGAGTCACCACTTTTCCTCCCCTCCTTCTGTTATCATGTTAGATAGTTGACATTAAAGAAAACAGGGGAAAATGGTATGGAGACAAAGAAAAAGAAAGAAAATGTTTTTTTTTTAAAGAGCAACAGCAAGTGAAGAGAAAATAGAAAGAAATGAACATGGGAAAAGATGAAAAGAGAAGTGGGGAGGAAGACAGGAAAAGTAAATTAAACAGAGGAAGGATAGATATGGAGGAGTGGGAGGGGAGAAAGGGCATGATGACTTAACTGAGATACATCGCCTGCTCAGGAATACTCCACCCTCACTCTCCAACTCACACTTACGGCATTTTCCCAATGAGGTAAATCCCCCAACATCCCCCTCCATGCGCTGTCACAGCCCTCCCACTTCTGTTACTCATGTGTGTGTGTGCATGTATGTGTGTGTGCATGTGTGTGTATGTCACCACTTTTCTCTGAATTTTCTGAGTGCAGAGCAGAGAGACGGCGAGCTTGGCTGCAGAGAGAGACACAACTGCAAATTGAAACTCAGAAGTTGGGATTTTTACAGAAGAAGAAGATAATAGGTTGCGGCTCATTTCTCCATCCATCACATCTTGCTGATTAGGGGATTTAAAATTTTTGGAAATCTGCCTGCAAGTCAGCTGGGAAGAACAGCATCCCCTTGTATCTGTTCACAGTTTGCCCCCTTCTCTTTCTTCTCCTCTACATCTTTCTCCCTGGAGGCGGATTCCTAACATCATACTGCCATTTTCCAAAGTTTGGGAACATTTTTGAGCTCCAGCCAGGAGAAGCAAAAAGGGACAAGGGCATAGTGTTGCAGCAGCACTCAAAGGGGTGAGTTAAAATTTTGATGAAATGATGAATGCACTAAAGGCAGTAAGTCCATTTTGGACAAGTGAGTGCTATATGAATAAAATGTAATATATTACTGTCTGCAGCCTTTTGATTTTCCCCTTTGTGTTGGTTTTTAAGTTGCATTAAAGGTTCTTCAGCATTGATAAGTTTTTCTTGACTTACTGAATCTGCAAGTAAAGTTTCCAGACTTTCCCTACAAATGTCAAAGTGAGAGTGCTCTATTGTTAATTGTGCGTAAAAGTGGAGTGTGTTGCACAATCGCCCTGTAATGCAGCGTCTCAGGGGAGCTAGAGTTGCTTGTTCTGCTGTTCCCCTGCTAGACCTCAGTCATATGTGTGAGAAAGAGAGACAGGAGTAAAAAAAAAAAAAAAAAAAAAAGGAAGGCAACTGAGGGAGGCTAGCAGAAGGAGAGAAGTGTATGTGTGCAGAGGATAGATGTGGAGTTTCATCTTTCTCTGGTTTTATCATCAAACGGCAAGGACAGGAGAGAGCCAATGACACACACATGCACGAGACACATTATATTCAAATGTTTCAGGCATATGTTTGATTAAATGCACTCAGATGTTGCATGCATGTAGCGTACGTGAGGAAAGGATGACAAACTAATATATCATGTCTTTCTTTCTCATGCACGCACACACACACACACACACACACACACACACACACACACATATACACACATAAATAGATCTAAACAAACACATCTTTGTTTCATTGAACTCATCTGTTCAGTTTGCTCTTGGCTCAGATCACAGACTGATCCAATCATTCCCAGTGCTGCAATTTAATACGATACGCACACACACACACACAAGCCAAACAGGACACATAATACACACAAAGACATAGTAGATCCATGTACAGGAGCACATAGCAGCACAGAGACGACTCACTAATAAGGATAGCATAAATAAACAAATTCAATTCAATCAAGTGTATGTAATCTACCAGGTCCTTTTCTTTTCTTGTTGGCTGTCTTATTTGTTTAGCCCTGACAAAACGTGTGTCTCCATATGGTGTTTGGCAAAAATACAGATATATAAACTAACACCTGAAGCTACACAGTGCAGCCTGTCTTCAGCCTCTGATCAGCTGTAGTAGCCGGGGCTTGAAGTTCAAGTGCACTGTGAGAGTTGCTGTGAAAGATGATCAGGGTGTGTCTCAGTCACTTCCCCTCTCAGGCCACTGAATGTCCAAAATCACTGCCTAGGCTATTCCCTGGCTAGTATGCTATTTTTATTTTCCCAGCTTTGTAATTGAGTGTCCAGATTCTCTGATTAAAATGTTTGCAATACATCTGTCAGTGATGGAATACATGACAATGACTCATTTGTGCCTGAGGTTTTAAATTCTGACTTATGGAGTACATTATTGAGCTGTATAAGATGATTGGCACTGGCATTCATCTGCAAGGTCTTTCAAATGAATCACTTGAAGCTGCAATTGATCTCTTTATTATGCTTGTGACAAATCCACAGATACTGATTGCTCAACTCAGTTCCCCTCAGTTCTATGGAGGGTTTTAGTGTCTTTTAGCTCATTGTTTTGGTCTTACATAGCACATAGTTTCCAGCATCAGAAAGAAGCTTTTTTCAACAAGAAAAAGCACAGTTAATCCCGCTGCAGCACTGTGTCCCAGTGCCAGACAGCAATCAGAAAAGTTAGATTCTAGCTACAGTAATAGTTAGTTGACACAGTGCAGCATTTAGCAGCTCAGGCCAGATATTTCTCTGTGGCGCAGCTGTAAACCAAAACAGAGCTAATAGCAGAATATTACATTCATCAGGTTGCCAGAAACTCAACTCTAAATGAAAGCTAACATTGTTCTGTGATTGCTGGACAAGTAAATTGTTGTGTAGTGGAAACTTCATTGACCAAAATGGGTATTGTATGAACTTAACATTTTACTCGCCAATATACAGTTTTACAGAAAGGGAAGTGCACAATGGACCTTGCACCGGACATCTTGAACACACATTTCGTCATTCAAGCTAACGGCAAAGCATAGGGCAGGTTATTTTCTACAAACTTGCAAACACTTTCCCCATAACTTACATTTATTATACATATTGTAACAGTATATACTGTAAATAGTACTTTTTTGTATTTCTTTCTGCCTTATTTAATCACAAAATAAGTAGGCAGCTGTTTGGTAGCACATTAGCCAAAACAACTTTAGCTAGTTTCGATTGTTCTGGCTAATGAGCTGCATCCAAGTGGGTAAAAAAAGACCCAATTAAAGTTTGAAAAATATCAAAATTATTTTATTTAGATGACTCATTCTACATAATAATTCACCATAAGTACCTAAATCATTGTATTGATATGTCAAATTATCTCTATATTATATCTATATATCTATTTATATTACAGCAATTCATCCCAACATTAGACTGATAGTCCATAAACCATAAAGCAGCATTTTCTTTACTAATTAATGTGTATCATGTTGGTGTTCATTTTCTCCAGACGCTGGCTCCTGTAAAGATGGCTGACGTGGTGCAGCCAGAAGCCAATAGCCTGCAGATACCGGGTGAGACACATTTACTATGGTAACCTGGTCAATATGACTCACTTCTCTCCCTTTATCTTTAGGAGCGTGGACACACTGACCTTTCCATGTCCCTCTCCCACTTGGGAATGTTACTCACTTCAAATTCCGATGACATTCCAATCATTCCTGTTCATTATAAAACATTTAATCTCACATTTATAAAGCTCCAACTGTGGTTACACCCTAACATGCTAATCTCCAAAATGAAAAATAAGTTGTTCCTGTGCATTTTTGTATGTACAGTATGTTACTATCAGTTGTTGATGACAGTCAAAACTGCCTCTTTCCTCCTGATAAGAGTTTCCCATGCCTGCATATCACTTCAAACAGACTTTTTGGCTTATCTTTTCATTTTCCAGCAAGTACAGTACGTGTGGCACTTTTCCAAAAGACACATATATAATGACATTTCATAATGAGATTTTAATTGTTTGGCACCACTGAGTGTTGCACTCCAGTTTAATTTCTCCTTTCTTACCTTCTTTTTCTTTCATTCATAGGTGATAATTTATCAGTCCCGTCTTCACCTGCCACATCTAGAAATGACTGCAGCATCACACCTCTCACGCCCTCACCTTCGCCGGTAACGAATGCACATGCACGCGCTCACACACGCACACACACACACACGCACACACAGAAATTCTTACACACCCTTTCCTCTTTCTATGTATTTTTCTTTATATAGAGCTCCTAAACAGGCCCTGTAAACCCACATCCACTTCACAGTGTTATTAGTGGTTTTTATAACGCTTACAGTCGCAGCTTAAAGTGAAGAATGGACTTAAAACAAGTACCCAATAATAACTGTAGTCTGTGGCAGAAAAATACATACACACTGGAACTTTTAAAATTTAACCCTCACAAGTAATAAAGGAAATGTGGTAGAAAACATGTTATTTCAGCAGAGATTGGAGGACAGATGAGAGAGCACTTTTTTATTATAATAAAAGATGATAAAAGTACACATCTAAACATTTATGAAATTTTAAAAATGTTGTCAGTATCCGCTCTGACACACTCTCTCTCTCTCTCTCTCTCTCTCTCTCTCTCTCTCTCTCTCTCTCTCTCTCTCTCTCTCTCTCTCTCTCTCTCTCTCTCTCTCTCTCTCTCTCTCTCTCTCTCCTCTCTCTCTCTCTCTATCTCTCTCTCTCTCAGAGGGTGGAGGTCAGACCCAGGATGGCCTGTCCGTTCTCAGTTGTCGTGGCGATAGACTTTGGGACGACTTCCAGCGGCTACGCTTTCAGCTTCACACAGGACGCAGAAGCCATACACATGATGAAGTAAGAGTGTGTGTTCTCTTCAGTTAGTTTCCTTTGTACTCTATTATTTTCTATCCTTGACAGCTTTTTCTTTCCATCCACACAGGCGCTGGGAGGGTGGTGACCCCGGCGTGGCCAATCAGAAGAGCCCGACGTGTCTGCTGCTGACCCCTGAGTTGCGGTTCCACAGTTTTGGGTTTGCGGCCCGTGATTTTTACCACGACCTGGACCCAGAGGAGGCCCGGCACTGGCTCTACTTTGACAAGTTCAAGATGAAGATCCATAGCACGAGTGTAAGAGAGAGAGAGGGATGAGGAAATTTGATGAAACAAAGAAAGACAACTTTATACAGTACATCCACATTGAAAGGGGCACTCCAATTTTACACATAGATTAATTCACCAGTCATATTAAGGTGAACAGCCTGTGAAAACAGTGTAAAAGGCCATCTGTGGCTCTGGAGAAGCTTTATCAAGTCAGAGAAGATAACCCTGTTGATGATGTCATTAGGATTTTCTCAGCTTGGTTGTGAGACTGGGTTAAAAAAAGGTGTGGATTCGATTTTAGCATTAAAAAAACATAGGAATGCTATGGAGTTGTATTATGGGATTGTATCATGGGTTGTATTAAAGGATCCAGTGTTTTGGGAATTTAAACCACACCAGGGCCTTCACTTCTTCAACTTTGACCGGCTTTTTTAATCTTCATCAAGCAAGTGTCTAATTGAAGTGTTTAAAAGACAATAACAGTACATTTCAATAATATTTTAATCAAATTCACATAATTATGTTCATTCTGACTTTGTGTCATGATATCTTTGCAATCAGTGTCAACTTTTCATAGATTTCAGAAATGCAACTCCATGAAAAACAACATATATTGGGGGCAAGCAGCGCAAGACCACCCTGAAAATTGCTCTGGAAATACATCCCTATGCAGTTAGCTACAATAGCTAATACAAGGGGTTAATTTCCATGTTTATTTTGGTCTGACTTGAAGAATTTGTATGAAGTTGTTGTTTTAGGAGAACCTCTCTGCTTGCACAGGTATATGTTGCTTTATTGAATCATGTATCCCAGATCTCCACAGCAGAGGTGGCAAGTGCATCCATTAGTTACACAAATTGACACAAAAATAATATTATTTTCCTTTTAGCAGCATTGTGTCTATGTTTGCTGCAGGACCTCACCATGGAGACAGAGCTGGAGGCTGTCAATGGTCGGAGGGTCAGAGCCATTGAGGTGTTCGCTCACGCCCTGCGCTTCTTCAGGGAACATGCTCTAAAGGTACACTTTCAAACTCCCCTCCATGTGTTGACACGGGTGAAACCTCATGTCTTCAATGAGTCTTACCAACGAAAATGTTTGATGGATCACGTTTTAGGAGGTGAATGACCAGTCGTCATCTGTGCTAGAAGGAGAGGAGATCAGATGGGTGATCACTGTCCCTGCTGTGTGGAGGCAACCTGCCAAACAGTTCATGAGAGAGGCGGCATACCTGGTAGGTGCACACATGCATTGCATACACAGAGGCACAGATTGTTGACATGAGAGTCTACAAAATCAACACATTTCTTGTATTTTCATAGTACGTTTATTCTTTTTAAATCAGTCAGAGCTATTCTGTAACTGAATATAGCTGCTTGTCTACAAAAGTTTATCTCAGATTCCTTGGCATAAGTTTTCTAGACACACACACACACAGACACACACACACACACACACACACACACACACACACACACGCACACACACACACACACACACACACACACACACACACACACACACACACACACACACACACACACACGGAGGATGACTGTATGATAGTGTGCAAGCATGAGACCTGTATGAGAGAAAAAGAAGGAATAACAGGGGCATGGAAAGAAAGACAGTGTGTAAACCATGAGATAAAGTACTACACACACACACACACACACACACACACACACACACACACGCACATCATAACACTGCACTTCTGCCTGTCCTTGGTGTACTGTATGTGTTACAGTGACTTGTAGGAAGTGTGCACAGGAACACGGGGAGTCCAATCACGATACACATCAATGAGAATGGACTGACCTCTGCGTGTGTGTTTGTGTGTGTTTTTAAATGGGTCGTACATACGTAATGTACAACCTTTTTTACATCCTTTAGTTCATTATCATGTTTTCCACATTCTCTTTCTCTCTCACTGTTCAATTGTGTCTTTTTCATGCACATACACACACACCTTAATTTGCTAACCATAATCTGCCATCTGCCATTCACTCACCCGGTTACATACATAAACAGTCTAATGCATACACACTATAAGGTGCACACTCACGTACGTATGTATATTTATATATATGGACACACACCCTGCGCTGGCTTGTTATATGAAGCTGTCGGGGTGTGTTTGCTTCCTACTGGTGATGATGTCATCACGAGGGAACAATGAGGGAGACCGGCATACAAACACAGGAAGCCGAGACCAGACCCCCGCCCTGCGCACTCACACACACGTTGTTCCAGCCTTTCAACTTTGCTCCCGATTTATCATGACCAATACTTATAGTATATAACTCCTCTTCTTTCTAACATTACTGATATCTTTTTCTCCTCTATCCCATCTCCACCTTTCACCCTGTGTTTATGTTCCCTCATATGTGTTTATGTTGTACAGCTGTCTCTCAGCATTTTCTACCCAGTGAGTCCTCCTCTATCCAGTTCCTTTCCTCCTCCTCTTTTCGATGACCTCCACAACTTGGCCTTGGCCCTCCATCCTAATCCCATCATATGTATACTGTAGGTTTGTTTTGTTCGCTGACATCTTCAAAAAAAAATCCTGTTAGTTCAATCTGAACTAAAAATATATGAATTACCCCTCTTCTTTTTTATGCAAGTCCTTGGAAAAACATAGAAGCAACATTTGCATTCATAATTTCATACCTTACATTTTTTTATTTAAATTTTACTACTGTAGGTGCAGGAGAAAAAAAATCTCGACATCTAAATGAATACATACTTGTCAGTGTGCTTATATAAATGCTGTATTTTGTCTCTGTTTTCATTTTGCAGTGCTAATTGCTGTGGTGTTCCTGCAATAACCTACAAATATGCAAATAACAACTGCATTACAGTTTTTCCTCAACACATTGCTGGAATAGATGTTCCATTTCCCAAAACTCTAAACACCACTGCATAACTACACACCCATCTTCAAAATAATATCTATGTCAAAAACCAAACTCTCCACTCAAAACCATGTAATATTAAATCTAAAAACTAAATTTGCCTTCAGGCATCACACAAAAACCACCAAATACCCAAACCAACACAGCCATTACACACTGGTGAGATCACACTACTGTAAAAACCTGATACTGCAATGAATAATGGTGTTCATAGTTTTCCCCCCAAAACAACCTCTTCATGTGACGCACTCAATATACTGTAATAAAATGAACTGAAATTGAGTGAAAAAGGGAAATGCATTGTAAAAATATGCAACTTATAACGTATCTAGAATACAGTAGAATCATTTCCATGTATTAACAATTAAAAACCATTAAAAACAACAGTTTGTACTAAAAAAAAAATCACATTTATTCATGCTTCAGATCTTTATGGATCCATTGTTCCAAAACAAGCGAATTGTCTATTCTGCTGCTCTGATTTATGTATGAACAATTTTGACTCAGTGTTTCCACCTAGTGAACTTTGTGTTAATTGGGTTCCAGCTGAGATGACTTGAGTTGATGTTATTGAATGCCAGCACTTTGTAAATGAGAACATGAGTGAAAACAGGGGAATCGTTTTGGGAAATGAGTCTGTCTTTTGGCAGATGACATCATAGTTTGAGGTGTGTAGTTAATAGACCCTGTTATAGTGTGTGTGCTATTGAGGAAAAACTGAAAAAAATGGCACTAGGCATAGATGTATACAGAGCAATGCAGAATCCATGTATATACCTCTGTACACATATGCCATTTCATGCTGTATTAGATGTGGTTTGCAGCGGCAGTCATGTTGTGAGAATGTGATGTTAAATTTAGTCGCCAAGGTCCTATATTCACCGTATTTTCATCTAGAAGCACGTTTTGGATAAACAACTAAAGATTCCACCTTCCAGTGTAGCGAGGCCTTGAAGATTTGACTTGTTTTGACTTGAATTGAAGGCAAAAACATTCTTGTGACCTCAAATCAAAACTGGAGACTGTACAGGGATTTGAGCCTAGAGGACCGTTTAAATTGTGGTATTGAATTTGATTACAAAGACATGCGAATTTACCAAAATACTTCCCCTAAAAAGCTCTGTCTCTTTATTGTAAAACAACAAACATGCTAAATAAATGTTTGAGAATTACTTTTTTCAAATCACTAATGCTAACAGGATAATACAATTCTGCTTGTACATTTGTCTCTGTCTCTCTTCTTTCACCAGGCTGGTCTGGTCACCCCTGATTGTCCTGAGCAGCTCCTCATCGCTCTCGAACCTGAGGCTGCTTCCATTTACTGCCGTAAGCTCCGCCTCCACCAGGTGATTGATCTGAGTCTGCAGCCAATCACAAACGGCCTGGATCTGGATGGGTCCCGTCCCTTCGACTCCAGCTTTAGACAAGGTATTGGAGAAAGGGGAAGAGAGTGGGGGTGTAAGTGTGTGTCTTGTAGGCTTTGTCATTAGCATAGGCATGAAACCACACTGTGTTCCTGGAAATGTTGTTGTTAGGTTTCATTTGGGAATTGTGGTTTTTGCAAAGGATGAATCTGTGTTTGTGTGAGAGAAAGAAAGAGTGCTTTGGTTGAAGATCTGACTTCAGATACTGCTTGTGGTTTTGCCTCGGATGACTTTACAGTTTGTGTGTTAGTGTGTGTGTGTGTGTGTGTGTGTGTGTGTGTGTGTGTGTGTGTGTGTGTGTGTGTGTGTGTGTGTGTGTGTGTGTGTGTGTGTGTGTGTGTGTGTGTGTGTGTGTTGGGGTTGAACACAGTCACATATGACTTTGGACAGGCAGGCCATATGTGGCGTGTAAAGCCCACAAAGCAGCAGGAGAGATGGAAACATGAACAAAGAAAGAGGAGGAAAGCTGTGTTGAAACAGGCTGCAGGAAATGGGCAAAATCTGCCAAAGCAACCATTAGTCATTAATTGTGCAACTATTTAGCAAATGAGGTCTTTGATTGATTTTACACTGTGTAAGAAAAACTTTGACCCTGTGAGGTAAGATGAAACTTTATTGCTCCTGCAAGCACAAAAACTGAGAATCAACACATAAAAGATTACAATATATTAAATATATCTGAAAATTATAATCTGTGTTCAAATGCTAACTGTGCTCTTTTTATATGCTTTTCAACTCACTGTGAAGTAGCAGAGCAGAGGGACTTATTTCAGGCATCCAAGGTTACATTTTTTGCATAGACTTTAGGTGACTCTGTGTTGGAGCTTTTACAAGGCTTGGATGGATATGAAACTCTCCTGGTTGAATCATCAGTGAAAAAGATGAGCAACTGCACAAAAAATGTGTGGTTCCTTGATAAAAGATCAAATGTACAAAATGTTAGTTTAACTTCCATTTCCAGGGATGCTACGTTCTGCAGCTTCAAAATTCACAAAGCATTTTGGATTGGCTACAGCTCTGATTAGCACCTCTATTTGGCTCTTTTAACAGAAACAGCAACTGAGACACATGGGTATTGTGGTATTCAAAGCCAACCACCGTACTAAAGCAATTGAAAAACATGTATTAATTGTCTTTTTTCCTACTTGGGATCAGTGGAACAATCTGTAAACACAACAAATATATTAGATATCACCTTATTAAGTTGATTTCATGAACGTGTTAGGTACATAGGTACACATCCAGCGGACACAGTGCAACATTATCATTCTCTTGGAGTTAATTTCTGGCCAATATTCACCCTCCTCTCAGCTCTGGTTTGTCTTCCACTAACCTTGTAGGAAAAATATTAACTGCTAAATGCTCCACTGTGTTTAAAAGTTAGTCAATAACTTAGTCTGCCTGCTCTTTGGTACTGGGCATTTACAATACAGTTAGTTTGAGCTTTTTGAGTTAGACCTTTTTTGCCAAAAACTGCTGCTTAAAGTAATAAGAGCAGCTGGAGTGAACCAAAACACTAAAGTTTCAGGCTGTAAAACCAAAACAATGAGCTAAAAGATGCTAAAAGGCGAGCTGAAGCTGAGGGAAACTGCAAAGTCGGGTGATAATTTTCTGTGGGTTCGTCTCTATGAGCAACACCTTTCGCTTTACTATAGTTATTTGATCCATTGTTAATATAAAAATATTGATTAGTGCAGCATTAAACCTTTCAAATACTTATGGAAAACAGCATCCCCTCCCACTGTGCAGCTCTTTAGTACATGCTTCAAAAAAGCTTATATGGCAGAAGTAAGTGTATGGTTTTTTAAATAACCTGTCAGACATTGTGATAAGTCTACATTACAGCTGTATAAAATGTTTTGTGTTTGCAGAATCCAATGAACTGTAGTTAAGAAACAAAGAGTGATTTTAGGCTGGGTAAAAGGAGACTTGATGCATAATTCAGCAAGCGAACAGGCCGTCCAAAAACCCCCGCACACCCCCATTTATACATATGCAGTCAGTGACACACACAAAGAGCATTCACACACTCGACTCGCACACAAAGACACACACTAAACACACGATATTGTAATTGGAACAAGGTGCAGTGAGACTATGATCTCACCCCCCCCTGGTCTGTCATTCTCCCTCTCCTTCACTCACTTTCATTTTTCTGTCTTTTCCCTCATTCTCTCTAATATTTGCTCTGTTCTTCTTTCTCTCCCTCACTTTTTTTTTAACCAGGTCGTACCCTCTGCAAAGAAATCCACCACACACAAAGATTTATTTGCACAAACACACACTTGGCATCACAGTCGTGGGTTTTACTATCTTTAGCTTTTCTTCCAGCTCATTTCGTCTCCAAAGATAGCACTGGGGAGTCATTAACAGACACACACACACACACACACACACACACACACACACACACACGTACACACACACACACACACACACACACACACACACACACACACACACACACATGCACACATGCACACACTCATACATTTTCTTTTCTGCTTTTTCATGTAAATGGTTTCCAGACTTGCGTTCCATTCATCACCCCCATACACACACACACACACACACACACACAGACACACACACACATGAAATCAAGGCCAGTATGATTGTGGTGTTTTTTGTTCAGCATCATTTACCACCTACACACACACACACACACACACACACACACACACACACACACACACACACACACACACACACTTGGGCGCACATACATGACCCCCTGCGTCATCTAGCAGGTAAAATAACTGTACATGTACTTGCTTTCAAGACAATGCAGGTCATTGTTACTCAAAAACTCTATAATCTTTACAGAAAATCTGTTCTCAGAAACATAATATCTATTTTTTTGCTTTTCTTACTCTAATTTTTGTGGCGTGTAGTATCCATGTGGTTTGAGGGAACCTTGTAAAAACCACTTTTACCTAAATTACACAAACACTTCAGTCCAGACTGTCAAACCTTTGACTTAAGACGCACACTTAAACTCCCATACACACTCTTACATCAGGCCAAAGAAGATGTTTTATCAAAAGACAGAGATAATTTTTAAAAAAATTCATTCGGACTTCCTCCTCCTGCTTCCTTGATCTGTGATTATTTATTATATTAAAGCCATTATGTCTCATTTCACAAGGCCACTGGCCTGTAATGAGTCATATACACCTATCTGATCTGTCAAACAAGCTGTCCGCTATTTCATATTCCTGACAGCTGTGTTTAAGTGTGTTGTGTTTTTCTTGGCCTCCAACTAAAGCCTTAACCTGCCATTCAGGCGGGTTACATGTCGAGAAGGAATAGATGTGTGAGAGCGTTCTGCGTTTCCAACAAATTGCTCCTGTCATGCAAAAACATTAGGACTCTCAGTTTGGTATGTTTGTCCTGTTTTACTTGGATGGAAAGACATATTATATTTTAGGTAAATGTCATGACTTCAAGGGTTATGAAACCAGTTAAAACGTAAGTACTTGTACTAATAAATTAGTCGCTGATCTTCATTTGTTTTAAAATGTTTCTGGTTTTGCTTGAATGAAGTTTGCATTGAGAATCAGTTCAACATGAGCTTATGTGTCAGTACGCAGTACGTTTATGTAGAAATCCTCCCCCCAAAATAAGGCTTGACTGCAGTTAAAACAGTACAAGCTGGTGAAAGGTGGTGGTGACACTAGGGGGCCACCGCTGGAGAGAGTCCATAGGAATTCTTGCTGAATAATTTTATTTAAAACCAGGAGGCCCACAGTTCCATTTGAGGGGTTCAGAGCCTCCTACTTGTGATCTGTGGCTCAGGTATCCTTACTCTGCCCCTGAAGCAGGCAAAATAGATCCACCATTTTACTTTAAATATTGCAGTAAACCCAATTAACATTAGTTTAAACATATAAGTTACATATAACATATAAGATATACTAAGTTTTTTACATATCCAGGATGACAGAGCATTATTAGCATTCATTTGGAGTCGTGTTTCTGGCCATCTGGTAAATATAACTCCAGTATTCACTCTCCTTTAAGCTTTGTTTTTGGCCCTGACAGACTCCTTAGCAGAATATCTGCCCCTTATCCTCTAAATACTTCACAGAGTTTATCAGCTAGTTGCTAACTTTTCTGCTGTTAAAAGCTGAGCAGGTAACACTCAGTGAACATTTTAGAGCTTTTTCCCAGTGTACTAGTAACTGTAGTAGGGAAAATGTCTTTTTAATGATTTAAACTAGCTATATGACTCTGAATGAATGAAGAAAGTTTGCCAGCAACCTACAATGTCTCATCATTCCTCACTAGTCAGAAATAAAGTCAAATAAAGTCAAGGAAGACACAGAGATAATATGATATGTAAATATAAATGGTCCAGAAACTGAAGTACATCCTGTACCTGTGTGTATATGTGTGTTGCAGCCCGTGAGCAGCTGAGGCGATCTCGACACAGCAGGACTTTCCTGGTGGAGAGTGGAACTGGAGAGCTGTGGTCCGAGCTGCAGACTGGTAAGGCTGTGTGTGTCTGTGTGTGTGTGTGTGTGTGTGTGTGTTTGTGTGTGTGTGTGTGTGTGTGTGTGTGTGTGTGTGTGTGTGTGTGTGTGTGTGTGTGTGTGTGTGTGTGTGTGTGTGTGTGTGTGTGTGTGAGAGACAGAGAGAGACAGACAGACTAGCAGACCCCACATGTCAGAGATATTGATGATTTTGACCTATGAGGCTGACTATGAGAAGCAGACACACATACTGCCTCATTTCTACTGACCCTCACATTATGAGTTTTCCTCTCTGTGAATTATCATCTCTTCCTCCTGTACAACAAGATGAACCAATGGTCAAATCAAATTCATCCACTCCTTAATCTCAGCCTTTTCTTTTTGTTGAGCCATGACAACAATCTGAGGAGCCACGTGCCCCTGCTGACCCTTTCTGCTCCCTTTCCTGTCCACACACACACACACACACACACACACACACACACACACACACACACACACACACACACACACACACAGGAAGGACCCAGCCCAATGGGACTGCGAATAAACTGAAGGAGCAGAAACCTTGTTTTCTCTTTCTTCTCTTGCATTTTCTTCTCTCATCCTTCTCATCCTGTCTCATTTTGTTTGCTGTAATTCTTCCTTTTTGTCTTTGACTCTCATACAACCACCTCCTCTCTCATGTTCAGGGTGTGGTCAGCTATACTCGGGGTTGCTGAGTTGAAAACAGCCCCTTATCACTGAAGATATCATAAACATGCACAAAAACACACGCACAGAGGGAGCGCAGCAACCACAGTTGCCTGGAGGTTGTTTATGTTAGAGGGTCCCCTGGTTGAAGAATTTCAGGACACACACACGCACGCACACACACACACACACACACACACACACACACACACACACATTTGAAACGTGACACTCTGACATTTCGCAAATAAATGAAGACAAGTTATCAATCACAATCTCCTTCTACAAATTAAGGAGAAACATCATGTTCTGGCTAAATATTTCCTGCCCCTGGAATCAAACTGAAACTGATAAGCTATCCCAAATAACTAAAGGTCATAAAACTGTGTTTATGTGTTCTCCTTTCCTGTAGGTGACAAGTATATTGTTGCAGACTGTGGAGGAGGAACAGTTGACCTGACTGTCCATCAGATCGAGCAGCCGCAAGGAACACTCAAAGAACTCTACAAGGCCTCAGGTACAATTTCTTAACAATCCTCTAAAACACAAAAATAACCATATTTTTAAGGTCCTAAAGCTCTGGTTTCTCTCCTCCAGGTGGTCCGTATGGTGCCGTCGGTGTAGACCTGGCCTTCGAAGCCATGCTGTGCCAGATCTTTGGTGAGGACTTTATCCAGAGCTTTAAAGCCAAGCGGCCGGCGGCCTGGGTGGACCTCACCATCGCGTTTGAGGCGAGGAAACGGACAGCGGCGCCGGGCAGGGCCAACGCCCTCAATATCTCCCTGCCCTTTTCTTTCATCGACTACTACAAGAGACACAGGGGACAGAGTGTGGAGGCTGCCCTGAGGAAGAGCAAGTGAGTGTTGGCTGAGGGGATTTTGTATTTTTGTGTGTGATAGAGAAAGTGATGATAGATCGAGTGCGTGAGCAGTTTAATTAAAAACCCGTCCCTCTGTGTGTGTGTGTGTGTGTGTGTGTGTGTGTGTGTGTGTGTGTGTGTGTGTGCCAGTATGAACATCGTGAAGTGGTCGTCTCAGGGGATGCTACGGCTGACACAGGAGGCCATGAATGAGCTCTTCCAGCCCACTATTGTCAATATCGTCAGACACATTGGTAAGAAACACACACACACACACACACACACACACACACACACACACACACACACACACACACACACACACACACACACAAGACACAAGACACAAGACACGTGTACAGACAACAGGGTGGCACACATCCACATGCACACATATGCTCAGACACATTCATTCTGCTCTGTTTTTGTTTATTTCTCCACTGAATACTGGGGGAAACATCTGGCTGTTTAGCTGCTAAATGCTTCACTATGTTGACCAGCAAGTCGCTGACTTTGCTGAGTGGGAAGCTTACAGTGGTTTTATCAGAACTTTTTTAGCAGTAAACAGACGCCTTTCTGAACCAAAGTAGTAAAGTTGCAGGTTGCAAACTAAAACTAAACCTCAGTAGACCTGAGGAGGACTGCAGAGTTGGGTGATAACTCTCTGTGGGTTTGTCACTACATGCGACTCCTTTCACATAACACATAGCCATTTGATCCATTGTTCATATCAAAATTTTGAATGTGCAGTTGCAAAATACACATGGCTGTATTTTGACTCCCCGACACTGCCTGAACCTTTGACCTGATGGGATAACAAGGTGCCAGAACTTGTGTCTGTGTTACTTAGGTCACACATCCTGGTTTGCTTGTACATAGACAGTTTGAATATAAAAGGAGGAAGTAATGTCCAGTGCTAAAAAAAAAAAGCACTTTTTTGCCTTGGCTGAGACCAAACAAAACAAACTCCAGCCATAAAGGCTTTTCTTAGAATCCCTTTCCTAGATGGTGGTGACTTCATTGTTTGTTTGTTTTTTAGCCCTGTCAAGACAGAAAGAAGGCAGAGACATGGAGAGTGTCTGTTTTAAATCAGCCACTTTCCAGTGTTGTGTTGCATGTAGCTTTGCTGGATCACCATAGGGCAAAGAGTGAGTGGTAAAGATGGATTATACACGTTTCAAACTGAAGAAATATCGACTCTGAAGGAAAGGAAGTCGATTGGTATTTGGAACATCTAGAGTCATGGTACACCTGCCTGTCTTACATCTCGATTTTTTAAAATTTTCTTTTTGTATCTGACAGAGGAGCTAATGGCGAAGCCGGAGGTGCATGGTATACGTTTCCTCTTCCTGGTTGGTGGGTTTGCAGAGTCCCCCATGCTGCAGAAAGCAGTTCAGAGAGCGCTGGGGCGGACGTGCCGCATCATCATCCCCCATGACGTCGGTCTGACCATACTGAAGGGTGCTGTGCTCTTTGGGTTGGATCCCACTGTGGTAAGCGTTTTGGAGCACTTGTTAGTCCTGAAGCTGACCTTTGAGAGCTGATTTTACAACATCTCTTTCTTACAATCTCACAGGTTCGAGTGCGTCGGTGCCCCTTGACCTATGGCGTGGGTGTCTTGAACCGATATGTGGAGGGGCGCCACCCCAGAGACAAACTCCTCATCAAGGATGGCCGCGAATGGTGCACCGACATCCTCGACCGCTTTGTCTTTGTTGACCAGTCGGTGGCACTGGGCGAAGTCGTGAGGCGCAGCTACACGCCTGCTCGTCTGGGCCAACGGAAGATCATCATCAACATCTACTGTAGCGCAACAGATGACGTTACGTACATCTCCGATGCCGGAGTCAGGAAGTGCGGGACGATAACTTTAGACCTACCAGAACCGTTACCGCTACCGGGAGCAGTGGGAGGAGCTGCAGGAGGAGGAGTACCAGAGAGGAGGGAGATCAGAGCGACCATGCAGTTTGGAGACACGGAGATTAAAGTCACAGCCGTTGACATCATGTCTAACCGCACTGTACGGGCTTCCATAGACTTCCTGTCTAACTGAGGAGTGGCAGGAAGGGGAGACGAGGATTCGAAAACACAGAATAAACTGATTCCAATGATGATAATTATAGAAAAAGCGGTACTTTGGGAGTGGGCCCCATATTCTTTTTGTTGAAGGAACATGAGCTTTGCATTCAAAGTAGAAACTCACATCTCATAATTCAGATATTTAGACTTTACTTCTAGAAATGTGTCATGAAAGGAACATTTTTTAAAGTGTACTCCTAAATAAAAATTTGACTGTGTCACTATCTCCCCAGCTGACAGTTGGGGTGCCCTCTCTGCACCAAAAAAAAAAAGAAATTTGTCCACCTTCAGGCTTCATGGGAGAGTTTGTCTCGATGCACTGTATAAAGGAACACTCGTGTGAACTCTATAAAGATGGAGGCTGAGTGAAGTGAACAAACACATACCTTCTAATAATTCCAAAAGTATTTGGATTTAAGTAATCTGTGCTATACTACCTAGAGTGAGACTCACTCATGTTCACCGCTGAATATAAAGACTGTCGCCTTTTACCTTATATAATGAATGACACCTGGACATCTCTTATTTCTGATCTGATACCTAATTTAAATCCTATTTCTCCATCTATATATAAGATATTGATAATACCTGGACTGCAGCTTTGTTTCCCTCATGTGGTCATGGTTGTGCTCCACCTAGTGGTAAAAAGAATGAACTACAAAAAAAATCTGGATTCATCAAAACACATTTGAATGTCCTATACTAGGAGGCAGTATTGCATCATTTTAATGTCTTTTATTAAGGACATGTGTCATGTACATGAATGTGTAAGACAAGTGTCAGTGTTGGTTTTATACTGCACCGGGTGGGTTTAAAAAATCAGGACAGATGATTTTTTTAATGTCCAAATCTGAATAAGAAGTTGAACTGTGTGACAGTTTAACAGATAAAGCTTTTTTCTGGAGCTTTCAGCTACATCCCAAGGTCATTGGTTTAGGTTTTCATCATGTGGCACAAGTATTCAGTTACATTATAACTTATTTCAGTTCATTTGTCTAAATATTCTCCACTCAGAAACAAAGACCCTAACCCAATTTGGACTTTTCGTTTGACAAAAAAACTCAAAGTCAATTTACTCAGCTTTTACCAGTTATCAGCCACATCTTGAGCCATTAGTTTGCTAAATTGTCATGGAGATAGCCATGTGACATAACTCGTTTAAATGCGACTGAAATGTCATACAGATGTGCTGCCTTAATGATAAATGAGCAAACTCCACCTGCTGAGGAAGACTGCAAAATGTTGCTAGAAGCTCCAGAGAAAGCTGGAAAGTTGACATTTGGTCACTTTCCAAGATCAAGAATGAACTTAAATCAAATGTTGATGTGATGTCCAACTGTACACGAAGTTACTAATCAAAGTCTAGGGAACTTCTGTAGATATAAGTCCGGTGGATAAGTGACGGCACCAAGAACCATGTTTTTTAAGATTTCCTTCCATCAAATATCTGGTGTCACATTTATGTTGTGTATGCTGTAATAAACTGTATCCATGTTTATTTTTCATGTATAACATTTAAGAACCACTATACCATGTTCAACATGTTGCCTTGTTTCCTCTGATTTCCAGTTTATCAACATTTCATGAGACATGGAACTAGATTTTTTTTTTTAAACATACTATACAGTATATCAGTAATAATACCAAGCTTTTCCTATTTAAAAAAAAAACTAAACTAAACTTTGCCAGTACATCTGCTATTAATATGTTGATACACTATCAGGAAGCAATTATTGTATGCATGTTTAAATAATACAAACATTAACAGCCAACAGTATGATTTCAGCTGTGAATTTATTGATAAGAATGGTCCAATAAATAGGTTCACACAGCATGACTAATGAATGGTTCAGAACTACTCAACATCCTTTCAGTGCTTTATTCTCTGTGTTACACATCAGTTTGTCACAAACAAAAAACCGGGTCAGAAATTATGAAACAGCCTTCTCAGGTCAGAGAAGAAGAACTGGCTCAAAGTGGAGAGGAGTGCTTCTCTCAAATCAAAGGGGGAACTGCTAGAACATCATTTATCAGTAAAAAAAGACATACAAGAAGTAAAGTTACAGTGCTCATTAACACTAAGAAGCTTCAACAAGTTACCAAACCAAAGTCTCAGTAACCAAAAGACTACAGCTGGAAAAAAGGAAGAAAACAGATGAATGTGAATGAAAAGTACACTGACAATGTCTTCTAACTGCCCGTTCAAATTCCCCCTTTTGTTTGTGTTTCACTCCACCTGCCATTTGCAATGAGTGTGTTCATTACACCATTTTATCTAGAATTCAAATCCAAATGCAGGTTAACAAAGCCGAGCTACATTGGCAAACCTTTTACTGTAACTGAAGACACAATCTTCTTTCTACATTTGGATTTTAATGTTAGGTTAAAATGGGATTTTGTTCTGGCCTCCTCTTAATGAGCATGGGGTCTCCCTCTGCCCCTGCCGGCGCCCCCTGGAGGTCCATCCATAGAGCTGCGAGGGTTCTTGATGGTCTCATCCACTGACAGGATGAGGCAGGCTGCCTCGGATGCTGCCGTCAGAGCGTTGATACGCACGATGGAGGGCTCCCAGACGCATGCGACGAAGTTATCTGCAATGTCTTCGTTGTTGATGTCCACACCGTACCACATGCCGCCCTACAGTGAGACGAGCAAAGTTACAAAGTTGTCTCGATTTCCTGTCAGTTCCACTTACAAAACAGAAGGCTGTGAGCTTGTGTGTGTGTTTTTGTTTCCTACCTGTGCGTGTTTGGCGCGCAGTTTGTTCAGAATGTTTGTGGCGTCAAAGCCGGCGTTGTCACACAGCTGTCTGGGGATGATCTCCAGGGCCTTGGCGTACGCTCCAATCAACAGCTGCTGTTTTCCAGGGATGGTCCTCGAATAATCCCGCAGGTACTTAGACAGCTCCATCTCCACAGCTCCTCCACCTGCTACAACGGCATCATTCTGGAAATGGATTCAATACAGTCAATTTATTGGAGTCAGTGTGCACAGATAAGCCAATAAATAGGTATTTTTCCAGGCAGACATTTTGGCTTGTAATAGTGGGAAAGGCACAGATGTTACTCATAACATTAACGATGGCTCTTGTTTTACATGTAAGACGTAAAATGACGTAAAACAAAACATGCCACAAGTTTCCATAAATGTTGCTTTTAAAAAAGGCAAAAAAAGGACACCTGAATCCTGAACAACTCAACACACAAGTCATCAGCATAAAATGTATGATGACACGGTGCATTTATAACAGCTACGTGTCTCTCACTTCCTGATACACACACACACTCACTCCCCTGTGCGTAACTGACCTTGATGGCTCTGCGCACGATCATGATGGCATCGTGCAGTGATCGCTCCGTCTCCTCTGTGAACTGTTCGGCTCCACCTCTCAGGATGATGGTGCACGTCTTGGCCTTGGGACAGCCCTTAAAGAAGTTATACCTACAAACACAAAAAAGGGCGTGAGCTGTCGCAACTAGTCGTGATGTTTGTTATTCTCTGGAGAGGATTGGAAGGGAAAGCTCTTACCTCTCCCCTCCGACCTGGACCTCCTCGAAGACTGCACACTGTCCCAGGACGTCGTCTGTCATAGAGCTGACTGTGGTCTGGATGGAGCCGCCGCAGGCCTGGAAGTCACATTACACACAATCAGTCTGATTCAATCATTTGTTAAGCTGCTTTTATCATGTGAATTCATCTTTTATGGCAGAAATATGAGTTTGTAACACAAAAGTCGACTTTAATAATTAACGTCCCTGGGTGCAGGATGAGTCAGCAAACATTTGAAACCGTTTAACAGGGAAAGAAAAAACTGATTTTGACGTAAAAATACTCTAATATTGATTTTTTGATAAATGAACAATTAACATATGGAGATATTGGATGGATTAAAACTTTCATTTCGCTGGGACTTTAATTCTTGATGTGTTGAAGCCTGTTAGCTTGAAGTCATAACTGTGTAATAGAAATTCAGTGTGAGCGTGACTTACCATCATGGTCCTCTTCAGGTCCTCCTCCTGGACTCTACCGGCGCAGAACAGGTCTCTGTCAGCAAAGTACTGGGTGGCCACATCACCAATAGGCAGCTTGGACAAAACCACCTTGGCTCCTGACTTATAGATCTTCTCCAGTTTGTCGTACAGGATGTTCCACTCTGCGTCAACAATGGCCTGGTAGTCCTGCAGACAGGTGAATAGAGGATGAGAGATTAATAACACTCATTTTTTTAATAAGATGGTTTCACATCCTGATGCAGCGTTTGGGGACTTCATACCTCCACATTTTTCACTCGGACCTCGGCGTTGTCCTTCTCAGCCTTCAGCTCCAGCTCTATGTTGAGCAGTGCGATCTTTGGATTCTCATAGGATTTAGGCTGCATCTCAAATCCGGCGTAGGAGAAGGTCTTCTTGAACGCAACTCCAGAGATCAAATGGGAATCCTGCACATTACACAGAGAAAGTATGAGATTGAGTTGTTTGGAAAAGAACAGGATGTTTAAACACAATAAATGTAAAGGAGAAGTCGATGTAATGAGATACAGACCTCAAGACCTCCACCCTGGACCTTCTTGATACCAATCATCTTCAGAGACAGCAGCTCTTCCAGAGACATGACGGCATCCACCACCATCTTGGAGAAGAAATCCTTCTGACCAGCAATGAGCTTGGAGTTGAGCGCTGTGGCCGCGCACTTCTCCAACAGCTGCCTCTGCTCTCTGAGAGGACAGAGTGACAAGTACTCTATTTTTAACAGCTCATTTTAACTACAACCGTTTATAATTATTATACATATAATAATTACATAGTGCCAACAGGATTGATCAAACAGCAGATGTCAATTGATTGTCAGAGAGTGAGTGAGCACTTACTGCTTGTCGTCTTTCTTCACAGGGACGGCGATCTCCTTGATCTTGTTGACGGCGAGGTTGGTGGCGTTGCGGAAGGCTCTGATGATGGTCTGAGGGTGGAGACCCTCCTCCACATACGGCTTCAGCTGCTTCAGGAACTCTGCAGCCAGGAGAGTGACAGAGGTGGTGCCATCTCCGACCTAAGTGTGAAGGAAAATAAAAACTATATGAAAACCTGTTTTGAACAGTAGGGATCCTTCTGTGTTGAGTTATGTGAGTGATGTCATGATGGAAACAGATGTCCACCGCCTTCATTCAAACAGAAGTGGCATCAAGACCTGAGAGACATAAAAACTTCTCACCTCAGCATCCTGGGAGCGAGCGATGTCCACCAGGGTCTTGGCTGCAGGGTGGACCACATCCAACAGTTTCAGTATGGTGGCTCCATCGTTGGAGATTGTGGCCTTGCCTAGAAAACAAGCATCCGAAGGTTTTAGATGTGGGTGCTAAAGTCTAACCCATTTCTCCCTCTATCCCTTTTCCATCCCTGTCTTCTCACCTCTGGGGTCCACCATCAGTTTGTCCATCCCTCTGGGCCCGAGGGTGGTCCGGACCGCCTCGGCAATGACCTTGAAAAGAAAGATAGCAGGTACTTTTAGCTATTTTTACTTAATTAAACACATAACAGAGAAAATACATAGACAGCTTTGCAGAAAGGAATCAATTGTTCTGACCTGGCAGGCATTGATGTTACTGATGAGCTGGGGAATGCCCTGAGACGAGTCTGTCCCTTCCTTAAGCAGGATAACCTGTGGGGACTGGGATGACAGACGAAACGAGGGAGAGGAAAACAAAAGGGAAAGGAGGAGAAGAGATCAAGTCAGATGAGCTCAATCCAGTATTTGACAATTGTGGTGATCAAAAAAAAACAGAAAGCTTGCCAGCATAGTTTGCTTCTTTATGAAAGACAAACACAGAATACCAGGGGCTTGACTATGACCCTAACCTTAACTAACAGGCTGAGTGGTTTTCATTTTATACAAACAATAATAGGCACTACATCGTCTTTCACTGTCACTGCCATCATATTAAAACAATATGGTCATATGCTGTTTTACGCTACTAAAATTCTAGTACTCAAATTAATAACTTAATTCATGAGTTACTTGGGAAGAGTATATTAAGATACAAAGTCAATTTTAGTTAGTCAGTTACCAAAATAGTTAGGTGAGGTGTCAAATATAGAAAATAAAACTTTAAATCTAAATCCACCCCACACAAATCTCTATTTTATTAATACACTCAGAATATGTCATAAGAAATTAAGGACATTTACTACATATCATCAGTATATATTAATAATGTTATTTGTTGGGCAAACATCCAAACCCCAGTACAGTCTATAACCTTAAATGGTAAAACACATCCGGGCTGAGGCTGCAGGGTGTGATGCCTTTGTTGATGCCCATCAGAGATGCAGCTTATGTGACTGTCAAATGCAAACATCTATTTAAAATCAGTTCTGCTTATTGTAGTTAATTAAATATTACAACTTATCAAAAGCCTTAACACATAAAGACAGAGACACACACACATCTCTATTTCCTGACCATTCATCAGCAAAACCTTTGCTAGTAATGACAGTGACTCAGTTCCTTCTCTTTATCCGGCCTATGTCTGATAATCTGCAGGTCATCGCTCACATCAGCTATCTTTTATTATGAAACGCAAATTCTACACAAATATAGCTGCTTAATGACAGGTAACCATAGCAATTAACTGTATCCAATGAGTTCCTTAGGGTGTTTCCAATGCAGACACTTTATACAAAGAAGCTACTAGAGGCTACTGCTGCTAACTGGCTAACAACTGCACTGCTAAAAGAGTAAGAGCACAATATATCAAAACTAGTGAAACAGACTTAATACCAGTTTCAGCTATGTCTAACTGAGCGTGCTTTCTTTATAATGAGCAGTATTGCTTAAAAACACTAGTTAGCATCCCCGTTAGCATTGTATACGCCCCATTCACATCACAGTCTGGCTCACTATTAAAACCCTTAAAAGACTAATTTCCAGTAAATAATCACTTCTAAAGCCCACCGACAGACAGTAATATAAACTCAGGGTGGTTTCGGTGCGAATGCGAGCGGATAAACATGCGGATTGAGACGGATGTATGGTTTAAGTGTCGGGCATGAATGCTAACTCGCTCACCATCATCTTTGCCGTTTCTTCGAGAAGCTTTCCACCGGCATCCCGTCCCACAATGCCTTGCGAAGTATACAACTAATCCCGAGGTGCGTTCAAGAGCTTGCTGCAGCGTTGTGCAACTGTTTTTTCAAGTTTTATTCTGTCTGTCAATCTAACAAAACGTTAATACGGCATGAAAATGACAAAAATGATAAAATAATAATAAAATGTGAAATAAAAAGTTGTTTTTCAAATTGTCGTGCAAGATTAGTTTAGATAGATAGATAGATAGATAGATAGATAGATAGATAGATAGATAGATAGATAGATAGATAGATACATACATACATAGATACATAGATATGTTTATGTTTATGTTTATGTTTATGTTTATGTTTATGTTTAATTATCCTTGTTCTGTTTGTTGTTCATGGAGATTGTTGTGGGTACATTGAGAGCCACTAGCTTCCGGAGTGAAATTCATTGTATGCATACTTGGCCAATAAAGCATATTCTGATTATATTATATATTTGTGTATACTTTTAATTAGATTTTAGTTTGATTTTGCCAAACTTTCTTAAATGTTGGTTGACACCTGTTGTCACATTGCCATAAAGAAAGGTTTAATCAGCATACAAACACACAACACACACACACACACACACACACACACACACACACACACACACACACACACACACACACACAGACACACGTTCATTTAACATTATTTTCATGTCACCGCCATCATAATGACCATGAGGTCTGTGTCTTTGCATAACGTGATGGAAACAAAGCAGCAGACACAGCAGTGGGCTCACAAAATTTGCATTTCTTAAAAATACAACAAGTCAGCTGCACTGTGTATTTATATCAGATGAGATCCTACATTTCATCCTGCTGTATAATTGTTTTGGTTATATGAGATTTTTCCTCTAAATGTATTGTTTTCCCTACAGTAACAGCAGATGGCTGGATTCACTTAATACATTTTGACCTCTAAGAAGTGCTTATAACAGATTACACTCCAATCAGAACAAGTTACAACGAGATTTTAATCAGAGTAAAATAAACACCCCTTCAAATATAACCAAACATATGATAAAATGTATTATATTCAACCAAACATGGTAAAATTGTATAGTTAAAATCACTCTCTACTTGATTCCCAGATGTATGCTGCTATACATATATACAGTGGTATGTGTAGTTTTTTCAACTTATTGTGTTTTATATGTGCTCTAAGTTTATAACATTATAGATGTTATTCATTTATACAGCAAAGACACAAACTAAGATGTATATTGACACAGTTGTATTTAATTTTTTTTATTAATTGACTGAATTCTTTATACAACATATACACAGTCAGTCTCTACACTGCAGCCTGTTTATGTAACAGTGTGCATACTGTGTGCACTGTCATGGAAAGGCCTAAAACTAAATACATCAAGTATTTAAAACAATCTGAAAACCGCTTCAAAAAATGTACAACCCTTAGATGCCTCCAGTTTTGTGATACATTTATACCTTTAAAATGTTCATAATAAGATTATTTCTATGAGTAATCAAATTAAACCAATTTAAGATACTATAGTTTGCATTTTCTAATAAGCATAAATATACTGTAGGTGATTACCTCAAGGCAAAAACCTTCTGTTGGGCCCCAGCTGACCCCAGACTACCATCCTCTGTGCATGGTGCAGGTGCCTGTGAGGCAATTTTATTATTCACCCAGTGACCTTTATAGAAGAATATGCACCATGTAAGCACAATCTCAACTTAAATCATAAAGGTCTTAAAACTACAGTAGATTTTGATACATGCAAAACAAATCCAGCTGGATATAAACAACTCTTAACTATTGAAAACTTCCTAAAACAATAAATGGACATTTACAAGTTTAGGATCAATTTTAAATGACATTTGGACATGTCAGCATACATGTGTATCACAGATCTTTATTCTTTTTTCTCCAGACATTAGACTTTCACCCAGTGGTGATGCCTTTGTCGAGTCTGTACTTCAGTGGTGCAACTATGCAGTTAAAATAAAATAAAATAACCAAAACCAAGTTTCATGCAGTCAACGTAGATCAGGATACAAAGCAGCAGCATTGTTCTGTGTATTGTAGATGTTAGAATTTATTAAAACTAAGACCACACTTCCCATAAACCTCATTCATCATGTAATTGTGTTTGTCTTTTTCTGTAATTTGGCATTAATGTTAGAAGAAAGAAATTTACTGTAGCAATAATAGTTAATAATGTTTAGTGATGCAGGTGTTGGTCTGGGGGTTTCTGTGATGTCATACAGGGGAGTTTGCCCAGTTTGTGCAGGTAGAGCAGAGGCTGCAGGAAGCTGCAGCTGCATGCAGCAGCTATAGCTATGGGCATAAACTGACACTTAATAGTATAACTTGAAAGGAACAATTCCATAGCCCAGCAGATGATGAAGGGGACGTAGTTGAATGTGAGGACGACCTGGATTATGGCGATGGTGATGAAGGCTTTCCTTTTTATGGAGTTCTTCTCTCCTATTCCCCTCGTCATGCTTTTCTTCTCTTTCATCACCCTTTCTTCCTTCCCACTGCTCTGCGTACTGTCAGCTTTTCTTTTATCCACCTCCTCTGTATCTCCCTTCTCCTTCTTCTTTTTCTTCTCCTGCACCATTTTTCTGTCTCCCGGTGGAGGTTTTCTTAATGTCTTGAGCACCGACAGGCTGCAGAAGGTGTCTACGGCCAGAACAGGGAGGAACACCGCACACACTGTGCCGCTGGCGTAGCGAGCAACACTAATTGCGGTCATCATGATGTAAATTAACCATGAGACAGCCAAGCATCCCCATCTGTACTGAGGCCCCTTGTACCTGGACATTCACACAATGACAATGTTAACTTGCTGACTTTTAAAGAATAGTGGGTTTTTACACAGATGAGACAAAGTTCTGTCAAGGCACAATAATAGATTGTGAGAAATGATATATTGGACTGGTATGAGCCTCAAAACTTGTCTAGATTTGAATACATAGGGTTTTATGTTCTACATGTGTGAGGATGTCAACCTTGTGTAGGCTTTTACCGTAGGTAGACGAGGGGTCGCACCACTGCCAGGTACCTCTCCACACAAATCAGACAGAGGAGCAACGGCTTCATAACTAGAATCATCAAGGTTACGACAGACATCATGTTCAGCATGTTAGGTTCACGCCAGAGGTAGTGATTGGCAAAGACCAGCGGCAGCATCAGGCAGAAGGACAACTGGCCGATGGAAAGGTGGAGGGGGAAGAAGTCTGCAGGCAGGACACCGGCAACCTTTGACCTTTAACAGGAAACCATTTTTACTATTTGAAATCAGTAAATGCAAAATAAAACAATGTGTTTCTAAATCTTAAATTGGATCATTTAATCGTCACTGCACCTTTTCCTGAGGATGTGAAAGATGAGCCAGAAGTTTAACGGGGTACCAATGGGGAATTCAAGAACATAGCTGATTAAGAGGATTAGGATGCCTGCAGTGGTTGCTTCGGGTTTTCCATGTTGCTTACACTCTGCCCAGAAATACGCCGAGGCTGAGGAGGCTGAGGAGGAAGAGTTGAAAGCGGAGCCGTTCATACTGTAACACAGGAGATAGAGACAGAAGGATTAAAGTAGCGGTGAGAGGAGAAAGAGATGCAGATCCACAGAGAAAATGACTGTTGTCACAAAAGTTACATTTTCTCAAAAAGGAGATAAAGAGATGTGCAGTGATTACATTAAAACTTGACACTTCACATCGGAAAATAATAAATCAGAAAGATAACATAATCTTATCATTATTGCACAGAAAAGTCACCACTCTACCTCAAGAAACTGTACTTTACTATTCTTGTTACCTTTCAGCTTCAACGACAAGTGAATGTCTGCAGGATAATGCCGATCATGAACATGCAGTAAAATAGCTGTAACTAACCTTTCAGTGTTAAGGGTGTGTGATGCTCTGGTGGCAGCTGAGTTTACTTAGGGTTAAAGAATTATTTGATTTGAATACTTAGAATGGCAGACGTGGTAGATTTGCATATAAATCACTTATGCCAGCTGTTAACAGTAAATGCTGTGAGCCTGCCAGGCACGTTTTAGATGTGTTAGATATTTTTAAACTATGTTTTTCTATCAGTACTTTATTGTTATTTTCACACACGCAGCACAAGGGGCATGTGTCTTGCACAAAAAACTCATAGAACTCATAGCAGTACTATAGCCGGTGCTGCAGAGTGGCTGCAATGCATCTTCTCTCACATCACATCTTTGCACTCCACTGCTGGATGGTAGTGTTGTGTATTTTACAAAGGAGGTGTGACGTGTGGACTATGTCTTAGACTGTTTCTTTTGTGCACACAATGCAAACCATTTCCCTCTGAGAAAATTACAAAGTAAATCTTTATACTCAATCTATGTGGTTATACTAGGTATTACAGTAGGTGAAGTCAGCTATATTGGGCCACTTTTTGGTTAATGGCATGGGAAACTAACAAAAGAACAATGTATGACATTTATTTGTGTTATTATGATTAATATGGTTTGTTTTTGATATTTTTGTGTGGAATTTATGTAAGAAAATATAATTGTTTAGGCCCTACAGCTGTTGAAAGATGAGCTACCCGACATTTTTGAGATCGACAGTGTTAAGGTAAAATGGGCCAGCTGATCAGCAAAAATGAGACACTAAAATTGCAAAGTGAAACAGAGTCATTTCTGATAAAACAATCTAATAAGCTTTAATTTCAAAACACATCTATGCACTATAACAGTATAATATTAAAGTTAAATTGCATTAAAACAACTATTTCATGAAAAAATATTCCATGCTCTTGCAAGAGAGTGTGTGATCACTTTTTGGCTTTTCTGGACTGTCTTCCTATAATAACCTCATGGTCCCCTCTTCCTCTCCTTTACCCACTGATTGTATTTACAGATTCTTCCCTCATTAACATCCTTTATTTTCCTTTCTGTTTCTTTCTTAACCTCTTCTCTACTCCCTGTTTTTTGTTTTTGTTTGACATATTGTCCGTAATCATAAATTGAATGTTACTTTCCTTAAACATCTGTTACTTCTTTATTTACATGCCTCTTTCACTTTTCCCCTTTTAAATTGGTGTGGTGTATGTGCACAAATCATGTTGGCACACACAGTGAGTGAGTGTGTGTATATGTGCATGCATGTCAAGAATGCACACACACACACACACACTCATATGCACAGACGAATATAGTTGTGTACACACAAACACACACCTAGAGGGGAAAATGGGAAACAGGCATATCATACATGCATAATATAATAATATATTAATAATATAAATATTTCTTGATAAGAGGAACCATTAAAATATCTGATAAATTCAATTCAGAGGGTGGCACATTTTACCTTAAAAGAATGGCCCATTTTATCTAACACGTTAAGGTAAATTGGGCCAGTAACTAAAAATGCCTTTTCAAAAAAAAAAAGTGTATTTGCAAAAGATCAGCATTGTATCTGATAGAGGCCATCAAGATATTTATTATGATTCACTACTTCTAGATGTTTGTTTCTTTATTATTGAGTTATCAACCTTATTATTGACGTAAGATTTGGTATGCCAGGCACCTAACCATGCAGTTTTCTTCAACAGTCTTGTAATTTTGAGCGGTTTAAAAAAATATCAGTGTACACACATCAAAATATGTACACTATTAAACTACTATAATTACTTTATAAAATATGCATTTGTGATATTTTTTTAAATATGTAATAATTACATAAATATGTTAAGATGTATATAAAAACATATATTTTCATTTGTATATATAAATATAGCTCAAAGAAAAGATTATATAAATTGTGGTAAGGGTTCTTGAACGCAGCTTTTCTTACGTTTCGCAGCGCTGCTGAATGCGGGCCTCTTATTGGCTCTTGGCCTGTGAGTCACTGACAGCGTTGTGCTCGATGTAATTTTCAGGATGTTCCGCACGGGCGGAGATTTTGTTCTGCTGTACATACCCTAATGTTAGACTCCACCCGGGAGAAAACGCTCGTTAACAAAAGACGCGCACATAATCTTTTTCCCAGAGTTTAGAAACTGTGTACATTGCAGTGGCGGGAGATGTCCTGCCGAAGAGAGGGAAGCTGTTGTTGCTTTTATATTTAACATAATTAAATTGTGTCAGGATAAAGTAGAAAAGCAGGAATAGCTTTGACAACAACAGTGTTTGCTGGAGGGAAACGAAAAGATGGATGAATTTGGAGTGTTTGCTTGTTTCGGAGTAAACGGTCCACCTCAACGGCTGCTGAGGTAACATTTAAGTCTTTTATCGGTAACGTAAATATCATATTTCATATTTTATAACTATTACAACTGTTGCTGTTGTTAAAAATAATGCTTTCATGTTAGTAACGTTAATGGTTACCAGCTCATGTCATAAACCTTCATGTCATTGGCGCCTCTTCAAATGAGTTAACCGCGATTACTGAGAAGAAAACGTCGGCTAGCCTCTCTGTCTTTATAAAACATATTTTCTGTTTCTAGCAAAGTTTTACTCTTTAACAAAAGACCAGTATTCATGTAAGCCATTTCTCTATTTTTTTTATCTTTCGTGTCAGTGCTGAAGGGTCGAGCAGGGTGGCTGTGGCTGTTCCTCCATCTGTCCGCCAGGTGGTGCTGTTCAGCAGCGGACCGTGGGGGGAAAGGATCTGTGTCAACGCGGAGCTCAACGACGCTGAGCGGATACCCATCACTATCGGCAAACTGACCCCTTATAACAAGTAAGTTATGGCTACACAGGTTTTACCAACTAATCGTTATTTGCAGAAAATCAAGAAAGACATTATTGTAAGTTTGTACCTTTTCTGTTGAGCTCAGAAACGCTGGTACATTTATTTTGGTCTTTGGCCCTCAGACAAAACAACTGTGGAGTGAATTGTCATGATTTATAGCATGATTTATCTACCCTCTCTTTCCTGATTACTTTGGAAAGATGTATACTTAAGATTCATTGAATAAGGCAGGAATCTCTTTTCGCAGTTATATTTGATTATTGTTCTCACTGTTTTGATCAAATTTTATATTCACAAATCAAAATTCTTCAAGCAAAAAGCCAAACTTTCCAGAGCTTAATGTCTATATGAACAATACATTTCTTAATTATCTGAATGTACAAACAAATAGCTTTTCAAATGTATAACCTATTAGATTTACAAGATGTTTATTTAACTTTTTTATTATTATTATTTTGATTAAAACCTTAAGTCCTCCTGATGTGTTTGATTGTAGTCTCACATTTTATTCACAAGGTGCTGTTAACTTGTTGTTTACTTTTTACAGTAATGCTGTTTATTGTTTGACTTTGGCTCAAAAGACAGGGTTGAAAAATGCTATTTACCCCCCCAGAAGATACCCTGAGACCTTATTTCTGTATCGCTGTACTCTTAAAAGGAGCTGCTGTCATCCACTGTTGACAAATATGAATATTCAGATTTAGTTAGCAGCCTTTCACTGAATATTGCATATTTTGTTCCTCTAGGTGTTTGTCATGGGAGCAGTGGGAAGAGGAGACCTGGACCGACAGCGTCACACTGAATGTCACTCTGGAAGGAGGCAACCTGGTGAATATCAAACAAAGCACACATTTTAGGGAGATAGTATTGGGAAGAGAGAGGCAGTGACTGTATTATTCCAACTAAATTATATTATATCAGTTGTTATTAATATGTATACGGAAATAAAATACAGTACACTTGAGGCAGTTTCCTTTAGTACTTTTTCAAAGCAACATTGAAGTAAAATAACAATATTTATTTTTCATGGTAAACAAATTTGTTGTCTTCATTAGTGAAAAAAAGCAAATAAGCCTGTTCCCACTCAAGGATCCATTCACAGGCTCATGTGTGTTGTTTTTTTCAGGGGAAAACAAATTGGTCAGAACCACAGCTCATCCTGGCTGTTAAGGAATACACTCCGAAGGTAATCTGTTTGAAGGATGTATGTAAATAAGCTGTTTAGACAGTGAAATCTTGTTTCAAGAACTGCATGTGGCATTCAGGTTCTTAAAAATAATTTCTTTTAGAATCAATATTTGGTGATATTCAATTGAATCCAGTTGTTTTTAGAGCTGATTTCCTTCAATTGTTCCATATTTACTTAATTTTGTGGTTTCCATTTCCCACAATGCCATATAGCAACTTAGAGTGGGTAAGGACTTGTAGGGAAAATGCAGTAGTCAGAGTTCCCTTGAGATAAGTAGTGTGATGGCTCTGAGCAGCAATGCATTCTGGTCTATTGAGGCTACTGTCAGCAGTGAAATTGTCTTGTGTTTGCATACAAAATCTCTGTTTTTTCATTGTTGAATATTGAGTGAAAGTGTCTGGGGGACTGACACATAAACCTGACCTGGAAATTCATGTTATATTAGCTGTTTGTCGCATTTCACGAATCAGACTTCTCATATCTCCTGTCCCCTGTATCATCACAGGAAACCGTGGCTCCCCTCGCTCCCCGAGAGATCAACAGCAAGAGGAAGAGAGAGCGAATGGCAGAGGAAGAGCTTGATGAGGGGAAGGAGACAAAGAGGGGGGAGGAAGAGAACGTGTGTCCAAATGGCGGCCCGGAGAAGACCACACCTGTCCGAAAGGTCAGAGGTCAAACCAAAGGAAGCCAGAAGCTTTTCACAAGCGGAGGAGACGCGAACAAAACTAAAGGAGGTGAGACTTCCATGACCTCCCAGATCAGTAGAAATGATGTTTTATGGATGCATTAAGACATTTAGTTGCTGAAATGTGTGCGTGTCTGTGAGATGTGAAGATTTTCAGTGTGAGAGCCAGAGCGGTATCTCTAATGATAATTGATGCTAAAGACCCTCTTGTGGCTCAGTGTGGAGGTGTAAAGCACTTCTTTGTGTACTGTTTTTTCTCTCAAACGTCCTCTACTTTCTCCTCTCTGCAGTTAATGGAGCAGGAGAGGCGCAGGGGATTGTGGGAAGAACGCCTCCTCAGAGTGCAGCCAGGACGAAGAGTAGGCTGGCCAAGACTCCCACACAGACCGGTGAGCCTGTGCATACACATTACATACCATTCTTGTTGTTTTTCTGTTTGCTTTTTTTTTTTTAAGTTGTGGTCATATTTATTCACTTTTTAGTCCATCGGCTCGCACACTGCTGCATATCGCCCACTTGAGTTCACAGAACGATCCTCTCTGCTCGTCTTTCTGCTATAGTGAGGAGCACAGGGCTGTAACATAAACTTGTGACTCAAAATTTATTTTTTTGCTCTTTTCTTTTATTAAACAGCTGATAAATACAACCTGAAAACACAGGTGTATGAACCAGAGACACTACACTCCGAACAATCAGTGTTTTACACATTTTTAAGTATTTTTGATATCAGTCCCTCTTCTGTCTTACAGAAAAAATATGCTTCCATTTTCAGGATATCTGCAGGTCTTGAAAAGGTTTAATTGGATTCAGTTTCCTTTATACTTCATTAACAATAATATAAAATATTTTCAGACAGTAATGTTACTTATAAACATGTTTTTGTAGCTGGTTGCGGGCATTTAACGTTAAACTACAAGAGGGATTGTTTTACAGTGTTTTACATGATTTAATGTGAATCAGCACCATCAGATCTGTAGCAAACACTGTTACTGCTTAGCGTTTTATGACACCTATCTGGGTCTAGGTTGCTTAATTTAGTTAATTATGTCAATTATGTTAATTATGTTAATTGTTAAAATGTTTATGTACAGTTACTGAAAATAATGTCATATAAATGTCATGTGTTGCACTTCTCATCATTGTTAGAGTCACTGTGGAGAGTTAAAAAACAAAAAAGATAGAAGTCAATGAAGCATAACCAGACATGTGATCTTATTATTGAATGCATTCTTCTTCCTTGGCAAAACCTGGCAGAAACACTTAGTAGCAGAGTACTTATGCAGTAGTACATGCCAAGTCCTGAGAGCAGACATTGATGTGTAAAAATATGATGTGATAGGATATCCATAGACGACCATTCAAATAATACACTGAGCTTCCGTGAGGCACAAATGTATTGACATGTGTCTAATATCAAATTTTATTGGATGTTCTTTGACATTCAGACATCCATCTTGAGGTTGTGTGTGAGACGTTTAACCCTCTGTCCTCCCTGCAGCCCCGCTGGTCAGCCCGTCCGGTCGCTGGGGTCAGACACTGTGTCCCATTGACGCCCAGACAGCTATTCTGATTGGAGGACAAGGAGCCAGGATGCAGTTCTGCAAAGACTCCATGTGGAAGCTGTGCACAGGTCAGTCAGAACACCATTTTGGAGTCTGTTTAATATCAGTGAAAACCCATTTTTAAGGTTCTGGTGGGTCCATGTTAGAGTCTGTGTCCTCCGTCCAACAGAGGACATGTCCTGGATGGCAGCGGAGACACTAGCAGAGGGTCCCACACCAGATGCCAGGATCGGCCACACAGCCATCTTCGACCCTGACTCAAAGCGGATCTTTGTGTTTGGAGGCTCCAAGAACAAAAAGTGGTTCAATGATGTTCACATCCTCGACACACAGAGCTGGAAGTGGACCATGGTGGAGGTGTGTGTGTGCGCGTGTGTGGGTGTGTTATTAACTCTCTTTGAGTCCATACATTATGAGGACTTTTTTTCTCTTCCTTCACATCCTCATCCTCCTCTCGTCCCCTCCAGGCTCAGGGTAAGGTTCCTCCTCTGGCCTACCACAGCTGCAGCTTGTTCCGGGGTGAGCTCTTTGTGCTGGGAGGAGTGTTTCCTTGTCCGAACCCGGAGCCTGATGGTTGCAGCGACTCTCTGTATATCTTCGATCCTCACCTCTCCATCTGGTACGAGCCCATCGTCACAGGAGACAAACCCTCCCCCCGCTCAGGGTAAGAAAGTTTCATTTAAATCTCATCACAATACTCCAAAAAGCAGCGCGCTTCAGAAACAGCTGTGAGTGTGGTCTGACTTCTTCTCTTCTTCTTTTCCATGTTAAAAAATAAAAATCTCTGTTAGTCATTCAGCATGTGTGATGCAGGAGAGGAAGATCTATGTGTTTGGTGGATGGGACACTCCTGTGTGCTACAATGACATGTACATGTTGGACCTCGGTAAGCCTCACACACACACACACACACACACACACACACACACACACGGAACATACATCTCAGTACCAATGCTTGATTGATAATTGATATCAAATCATATCAATTTTGTGTTTCTCAGGTTTGATGGAGTTTTCTGCTGTGAAAACAAGTGGGAAAGCTCCCTCTCCTCGAAGGTACACAGCTAAACAGTTAGATCTACAGCTCAGTATCAAACCACGGCTTGTTTTTTGTTTTTTGTTTGGTACCAACCAAAAGTAATAAAGGCTTTAATTAAATTTGTCAGAGATCCTTTACATATAATTTTCCCCCCCATTTTTAGAGCATTTTATTCAGTGAAAGTTCTTGTACGGCTACCATGATTCCTAGTTGTTTGACAAACGTGTGTGTGTTTGTGTGTGTCAGCTGGCACGGCAGCGCAGTGCTCTCGGACACAAAGTTCCTGATCCACGGCGGTTACAACGGAAACAACGCTCTCAGTGACACCTTCATCTTTGACACAGGTGAGAGGCAGCTGACGATCACACTTTTACACATGTGCACATCCCAGGAAGAAAACTTGTAACCTCTTTAGTTGTTCATTCAATTAAGAAAAAGGTTTGATGTTCAGGTAATAATCTTCCTTTTGAAGTGAGGGATCAAATGTTATCTCACTTATAGGGCTGCATCATATGATCATTGTCATTATCATTTAACCAGAAAAATGATTTCTCAATTAAAAAAGCAGAGCAAGACTGACATAAATCATTTATATTGTATATAGTGTATTATCTTATTGCAAATAAACATGTATTAGTGTATTGATATTTCATTATTAATACTGAATAGCTAAAAATATCTTTTTTTTTTGTCTGTTTTTTCACTTCAGACACCAACAGCTGGACGGAGGTGACGCTCCCTCAGCTTTCCATCCCCAGGGCGGGCCACTCCATCATCACCATGGAGACACCCGGCCACCACCACTTCACAGAGGAGGCCGAAGATGCAGATATGGACGCGGGCTCCATTAACAGAACCCTGCTGGTGTTCGGAGGCGGAGACAACGAGCGCAACTTCTACTCCGACCTGACGACTGTGACTGTGGAGGAACTGCTGGGTGCTGTTTGAAGAGACTCAGAGCTAATTCCTCACACCCCCACACCTGCCTCTGTTATTTATATTCCTGTAGTTTGCCCGTTTTGTCTCTTCATTTAAAGCTTTTAATCTTTTAATAATGTTTTAAAGAGGTTTTTTGTTTGCTTTCAGTTTTGTAAAATGTGCATGCGAGGTGTATATTTTGGGCATTTATTGAATACAGATTTCAACCGTTTAGCTGCATTTTCCATGTAGTGAATCACAGGACAAACTTTCATTAAAAGGGTTCCCACTTTAATAAGAACAAAGATCTTTTTTAAACACATAAAACAAGTACATTACTCAATTTTTTTATGTACATAGTTTAAAGCTTCTCAAGTTCATCCTCAGGTAAAATGTATTGATTTATTTTTGATACATATAAATATATTGGGGGGTTTTGTGTGTTTGTTTTTTTCTTTCTCATGAATAATTTGGACTCTTGGTATCATGGGACATTTGAAATACATTGCCTCCACATATCTGACAGTGCATAAGCTTTATTTCATTACATTCACAGTTACAGTATTGTGTGCATTTATCATCATCTCCAAACTATTGCACCGGCTTTGGTACAAAAATCTTCATGTTGCTGTGTTTTCCTGCTGTTTGTACTTAATAAAGTTTTGACTTTCTGTACAGTCTCCTTGAAGAGAAATCTGATTTTGACTGAATTTAGTTTTTTGGCATGTTTTATGCTCACTAACATATCTATAAATGAACTAAGCCATATATGCAGATGTCATAGAAAGCAAACATACCTACTCAGTTAGCAAACTTTCCATTAGCAGAGTAATTAGTCTATGAAGTAAACCTTACTGTATACCAAACAGTGTTAACCCTATATAAATTAAATGAGATTTGACACTTTAAGCAGTAAGGCCCATTAATAACATCCTGGTTTGCTTGGAAACTCGCTAATGCTAGCATGAGCTAATGTCAGACTAGCAAAGTAATCTAGTTATCTTCAAAGGAGCCACAGCTCTTTAAATGGAGACGTTTTAATTAAAGATTAGAGGAGCTATACAGAGCATACTTATATCATTTTTTAAGGCTTTTTACAGCATTTTTAGACTCCATGTTTAAATTTGACTACTTTCCAACCAGCTTAATAAATAGCTCAAGCATTCAGTGTCTCTACTATACAGTTTGATTGATAGATCCTGACAGTGTGAAGATTTGAAGAAGCATATTTGACCTTTATGTAACACTAACACTCGAGTATTTTACATTATTGATTAGTCTGTTGATTATTTTCTCGATTGATTGTTTTTTGGGGTTTTTTTAATCTACAAAATGGTGAAAAATCTCAATCTCTGTTATCCAAAACCCAAGTTGTAGCTCCATAATGTCTCATTTTGTGCCAAACAACAGTCCACAACCCAAAGACATTCATGTTTACTGTCATGGAGGATAAAGGAAACCAAAAAATATTCACTCCTGGAAATACTGGAATGATGCAGTATTGGAATTTTTACTTGACAACTATTATCAGTAATAGTTGTCAATTAATTTTCTCTCAATCTGTCAATGAAATAACTGCCCCATTTAAAATATTTAATCACTAACCAAAAAAACTGTACTTGGCTGCTGGCTGCCTCGCTGTGACAAATCTTTCAACAAAACATTCTTACCAGCAAATACAAAAAAACAACAACTTCTTTCTAGAAAAATGAGCTTTCCAAGTCAGCTGGAGGTGCAGGTTTCACCTACTCTGTGGCATTTCCTGTGGTGATGCAAAGGAAAGCCTGGCTTCCTCCAAATTTTCAATCAAAAGCAAATAGTTTCCACATTTTCATTTGTGTCACTGGATTCTCCAAATTATGTGACTAAAGTCTTTCTTGCTTTGGTTATAATTGGAGATACTGCAGTTGAATGTTTTCGTTTATATAGTTTAAAACTTTTCTTACTAGTAGAGACAGTCCTATTATAGCAGTAGTCTGTACATGAGCCTGTTTTTGGTCTTCCCTCTTAGTGCTTCACTCATTTTCACATTTCACTCAAATTCACAAACTTGTCCGTGAGGCCGGGGCATTGTGGAGCTGGAGCTGGACTCTCTCGCGGATGTGTCAAGGAGGAGGATGCTGTCCAAGGTACGTGTCAAATTGGACAATTGTCTCCCACCCACTGCGTGATGTGCTGGTCGAGCACACAAGTATATTCAGTGCAGGACTCCTTCCACTGACATGCACCGCAGAGCGACACAGGAAGTCACTCCTGCCTGTGGCCATCTAATTACTCAACCTCTCCCTCAGAGTGTCATACACTGTGAGTTGGTAGACTTATTTCACCCCTGTCAGCAGCTTCATAACCCCATAGTTAATCATTCATATTTTAAACTGGGGCAGTACTCACTTAACAGTACAATCATTTTGTGCAACAATTCAGCTGTGCAATAATCTAGTGTAAATGTACATTTATTCTGCATTAATACTGCATTGATACTGTATATTTTAACTCATATTTCTTATTTAGTTATACTATTCTTGCATTTTAACATTTAACACAGCATCTCTGAACCACCCGTCTAACCAAATGACACACATTTAGGCTTTTCAATGACATCTCCTTTTAATAAATAATGTAATACCTAATGTAATAATTTTTTCACTACCATTCAATAAGCCTACCCTGGAACAGTTTGGAGCCCCCCTGAGGAGGCCCGTCTCCCACTTTGAAAATCTCTACTGCTCTAGTCTATACTACATATATATTTCTCTTAGCGTGTGATCAACTCTAACGTGACCCAGTTTCCCTTCAGGGATCAATAAAGTATTTCTGATTCTGATTTTGCCCACGCTGTGACTCAGCACCTTCTGAATTACCAGGTGAAGGAAGGATTTTCACACCTTTTAGACCGCTGAGCCACGAATTAAATAAATGGAAGATAATCCTTCTGCTTTGTGCTCTGACTTATGTTACATGTGTGCATATAAATACAGTTGAACATACATACAATTACAGTATGATCAAAAACAACTACTGGGGTCAAAATTACAATTGGCATTGCTTGTATTAAGGGCTAATAAAAGACAAATGACACTGTAGAAATAATAAGATTAAACCTTTATTACCATATTCTTAAAATATGTCACCAAAACAGCTTTTTTTGGTGACTTATAGATTTAGTCCAATAACTTGCTTATTGAAAATGAAGTGACTGCTAACAGCTGGGTGTTTCACGCTTCAGTGCATTCAGATCACATTTGCGACAATGTGACAGAGAATGTGGGTGCCGTTTTGATCGGGTGTCACACTACTCAAGATCTGCATGCAGTTGGACTGAGCTGGGTGTTTTTTTTTTTTTTTTTTGTAAAGGGAAGTAGAGGCAGGAAAAGAGAGTCTGACTGTCACGTATCTAAAGTCTGTTGATGCTTAGAGGTTGCCAGCCTCTACTGAGAAAATTATTGGCTACATATTAAAAAAACAGTTATTACAGTCACAATCTGGCCAGATACATTTGGCACCCTGAAATAGGAGACTGGAGATAAAAAGGCTGGTATGTTTTTTTTTTGTTGTTTAATGTTCATCCAGTGAGACTTAAAATACCATCTAATCAGCTGCAATTAACAGTCTGCATCCCAGCCTCCTACTCATCATGCTGTTTCTTCTCCAGAGCAAAGTAAGAGCGCTTCAGCCAAAAAGTGTTAGCAGCCAAATATTTATGGGACTCACAGCAGGAAATAGTCCATGGATAGATAGATAGATAGATAGATAGATAGATAGATAGATAGATAGATAGATAGATAGATAGATAGATAGATAGATAGATAGATAGATAGATAGATAGATAGATAGATAGATAGATAGATAGATAGATAGATATAGTTTATACTCCGTGATATATTCAGGCATCCTGCAGATGGCGACACTTAAGCAGGATTTCCTCAGCACAAAACCTCTTACTCAAGCAGCCCCTGTTAAAAAATGTGGAGTCAACGAGTTCATGTTGTAAGTTCATTATTTAATAAGACATAATATGATGGTTGTGGTGTTTTCTGATACTTTTCAAGTGCTGCTTACATCGCACAGTACAATAGCGGTGACACAAGCTCTCCTGTGATCCACATTCAAACTGGACACGCTCCAATGTACTGAAATAGAAAAGGAGGAAATCTTCTGGTAAATCAGTAGAGTTGGTGTAAGTGTTTACTGATAGATAAGTCACAAGCGATTGTATGTGGTACAGTAACGAGGCTGTTAATGAAATGGACACACTGCTGCGCGCTGAAAACAGAGGTGTTTGTCTCTTGTAGCAGGGCCTTGAGAACACTCCCTCCATCATCAGGGATGTGATTTTCCCTTGATTCATCGGGAAATCCTGCCAGTTGGATGCTCTCCCAGTCATTACCAACAAGCCTCTCATACATCCTTCATTTCCGGATTTCTTTTTCTTTTTTTTTTGTGGTATTTTCTCCATAACATCCTTTCATTGTGCGAAGGATAAAAAATTGGGTACCATGACTTGTCCCAGCAGTCCTGTTGATGGACAAGAGTTCAGACACTGCCACTTCCCAACGGCCGCCATGCTGTCTTCGTCAGTCCGCGGCTGTTGCTAAGTAACTTGGAAATGTCTAAGCCAGCTGTCAGCATCTCACAGTCACACTTGTGGATAGCATGAGGATATATTTACAGATGACACTGTATGTGTGTGATGACAAAGTGAAAAAATAGGGAAGATCAAAACTAAATCTAAAGAATGGAATCTAGAAAAACACCCACAGAAAATGCTGAGTAAAGACTCAGAGACTTTAAAATAAAAAAGATGTATTCATTTGATCTTGTTTTTGAGTTTGATTCTATGTTTAGCCACAGGTTTATCTCTTCCATAGTGTAACACTTGATGACTGCACTATATTCATATTTTATAGTCAAAAATAGGCAAACGATGAAGTATTATGTATTCTCAATAAAGTTCATGTTATAGTTTAACACTGTGGATGGATGAATGGGTAAAATCACAAGGTGGGCTGCCCCTTTATGTTCTGTCCTGACATGCAGGACGGATGTTTGAGATTATGTATAAAGGTTGGTATTGTCTGAGGTGTAAAAGGTTCAAACTGAATGTGTGACAGGTGAAAGAAAACACAGATGTGACTTTGTTGTAGAAATATCTGGGAATCCCTTTAGAAATCACCTGCAGAACTAGAGCGTCCAGACAGAGGTGGAAAGAGGAAAAAGAAATGTGTGAGTGTGTCTATGTTTGTATATGAAACAAATCTGAACTGAAGACTCTGCTTTGCAGTGCTGTTTTTAGGAAGTCTAGTCCACCCTGAAAGGGAATTGCCCTGGGTATTTTGTGGGCTTTGTCTAGCTTCTGTCCCCCTGAGTCATCACCAATAAACAATAACATACTAGTTATTACATTTTAAAACTGCTGTTGGCTTTTAGTTATTCACATGTAACATCATATTTGCTACTGTGATTTTCAAAAATCATTAACATGGATGGATTAACTACCACTGGTGCTCAAATCTGCTGGCGTCCCTGTTGCCATCAAGTACATTTAGCATACTGTAGATGGCTGGATTATTTTATTTTGCTTATTTTTCCACAAATCATTCAGCCCTCCTGAAACACCTTTTAAAGTAATACAGGCATACAAAGAATGGGTCTTGGCCTTTACTCCCACAAATGCAACATAGAAGAATAAAATAGATCAGAAGTAAGGTCATAATAATGAAATAAACAAAGTGACACTTAGATTGAATGAAATGTTTTAAATCTCTTCACAGAAGGGAATAATAATAGTGTAAAATGGGATATGAATCTTGATGAAGAGTATGAAATATATGAATAGATTAAATGTGACATGTGCAATAAATTATGTAACAGTGGAGGCTGAATGTAATGCACAATGGTGTAAAAGTAGATTTTGACACTGCTCCACTGCAAGACAGTGCCACAAGATTACATAATGACACAGGACCGAGATGACATTGCGCTTAATTGATGTCAATTCACAAACAAATGTACAAGTAATAAACTGTCAAAAAGTAATTTACACAGTGAAGCTGGGGCTTTTGGGGCCATGCTAATCCATGCTTGATTATTAATATTTAAATTCACAAATGTCAGGTGTATCTAAGTGAGCTAGGATATGTTGCTGGAATTTTTTTCAGGTCCCCTCCACTCAAAAATGTGTTTTTCTTCTTGTTACTACAGTTGGATGTTTGAGATTCACTGTGCAGAATGATGTGTGCAGTTTGTTTTCACATTCATATGCTGAGTTGAAGGTTTCTTTGAGTACGTTGAAATACAGTTTTAATGTATGGGTCTGCGGGCATGATTCGTGACATCACAAGTAGTATCGAAGTCAATCATTGTTCAATATTCAACTCACACAAGCGTGATATGTGAACTTGAAGCCTTCAGTGCACAAACACTGAGAATGAACAATATTTGAATATTTATAGATTTCACATTTTTCAATGGGGGAGAAGAAGGATGTGGAATTTTAAGGTTTTTAATGGGGGAATTGGACTTTTGTTTTGTGGAAAAACCATATCAGAGACAAATTATTATTCAATGTAGAGTATTCTATATAAATCTTAAAACATGTCTGGATGGGATCTTTAGAGAAAATAGAGAATCTATATTTGGAGCGCACCTGCCACTGACCAACATGGAGAAACACAGGAGGACACCATATGCAGTACAGTGAGGAATGGGAACAGTGAGGTCAATTAAAGGAGCACCAAAGAGGAGAACATCTTAACAAGGGTATTCTACAAACATGGCTGATCAAAAGAATTCAGTGCTTAATTAAATACAGTTTATTTTATCTATATTTACTTTCTTGTGTTAGTCTGTTTAAGGCATGGATGCATGAATACATTGCTGGTTTAATGGGACAGATAACTTTGGTTCACACTCCAACATTGTGGGTGGCACTAAGTGACATATCCAGGTAATTTTATGGAGGGTCCTCCACACTTTTGATAGACAAAGTGTTAAAATATCGCACGACATTTTAAATGTATCTCCATGGTAACTAGCAGCTGTCCCCCAGAGTGCTTGTTTAGTTACAATATATCATCCAGACCTAATTACACAAGGACGTTAAAAGTTATATAAAGTTACAGACCAAAATATCAAGAAGGAAGTTCAGTGAAAACTACAATCTCCATGGCGACAGTAGGAATACTATCCAATCACATTGAGCAATAAAATGTGACGGTGTCCGCGACATAACAAAATTCTCCAGGTGCTATACATGAAAGGAAAGTGGCAAGCGACACTTTTTTGCCGAAGATACGTCGTTACTGTCGAGCAACACTTCTTAAAACTATCGAGCGACCTGCCATACCTCAGCCTGAATGCTAGATGTCATCCGTCTTTAAACAGAAGAAAGAAGTAACGACCTGAAGGAATCGCGGTCACCTGGTTAACGTTCCAGAAACAGCCGAGTGAAGCCGAGCCGCAGCACGAACCCCCCTCCCCGATCCTCCCCGATCCTCCTCCTTCAGTCGTGGTGCAAGCAAAGCAGCAGCCATGTTACCGCGGGCTTGTTCCGGTATCAGGGTAGGATCGTGCGCATAGACTGCAGCAGCTCCTCGCCTCTCCGCGACTCTCCAAATGAGAAACCCCCCCTTCCCAGTTTATCGATAATGGATTTTTACAACTTGATGACCCTGTCTTTAGTTGGCTGCTCGCGGGGATAACAGCAGTCGGTGTACCGACAGGACGAGCTGGTAACGTGAAGGCTACACCGCCTCACTGCAGTGCAGCAGTGGTGAACGACCTTATTCCAATCACGCAGCCCGAAGGAAGAGAGCCGGTGATTTCCGTGGATGTTGAGTTTGGTGGGTCGCTGTGTGGCCGCTGGAGGATCAGCTAACTAGCTTTCCTTCTCGAGACACTGCATTAGCTACACGGCCCTGTTAGCTAGAGCCACAAATTAAGTCTCACCTGCCATGTTACCGTTTTTACACGGTAGCGGCGCTTTTATTTCGTGGATACCGTTCCTCACCTGGATATCTCTCTGGGAACATTTTGACTTGTTTTTCAGCGAGTTGGCGAGAAGCTCGAAACCTCGCTGGGAATAAAACTTTGGCCTGAAAGTTTGTAGAGCCCCTCGGACCTAGCTTCAAAAGGAAAAACGCCTCTCTTATTACAAAAAAAACCCATCAAGAAAAAGGGTGAAAAGCCTGCGTTCAAGAAAACGACACACCAGATAAGATTTGGTGTAGATTTCGGCGACAGACGTTAGTTAGCTTTTACTGGTTAGCATGCTAGCCACCTAATTGAACCGTGTCCTGTTCAATACAACCGTCGCCCAACTTTTCCTCAAGGTAGCTGGCTCGCTTTCGACGCTGTTAAAGGCAAACCGTGAACTGAATGTTTTCCAAAAAATAAGGAGGATATTTGCCTTTTTTTCTTGTTTTGTGCTTGTTGACAAACATGGGACGTGCGGTTATTGCGAGCTAGTTTCCAGCTAGCTAACTTGGCTAGCCGCTGATGTGGGATTCAACTTGTTGATTCACGGGCTATCTGTCGTCGCTGCTGCTAGCCGGCTGGCTGGCTAGCACTGTTGGCAGTTTCTCTCTACCACCAGCTACAAAAGTTTTAAATGCACAATAGACACTGAAGAGTCGCCCTTGTTTCACCGTTCCTTTCCCCCCTCTTTTTTTGGCAACTCTCAAGTCTTTGAAAAATGTCAACAAGGATCCCTCTGGTGCAAGTCATAGAAAATTCAGCCGGGCAGGTAAGATTCACAACTAAGTTAATCCTCTATAGTAATGTTGTAGTTGATGTGAAGCCATACAGTCTCTCTCAGTGGGAAATTATTTTTCTGCTTTGGGGAGAGAGAGAGAGAGGCCTTTTGTTTGGCCTTCCACAGGCTGTGATTGTCTCTTTGCCTTTTCTCTGTCTCTGTTTTCTTTGCCACACAGCAGTGATTCACCAACTTGCCTACGCACTCGCACTGGATTTCCCACTCCTTGCAGAATAGAAGGAACAAATTTAGGTTTCTATTTAGTCTGTGTGTCAGGGCATGTCCTCCTTCTTGACTTTTCATAGCTGTGACCTGTTGCAATACATAAAACTCTTGTCAGCCAGCCACCCGTGAATTTCACATAGATGACAGTACAGAAGATCAACTTCCACATATTAGCCTGAATGTTGAGGATCAAGTTTTTAATATAGAGGACTGATTTCCAGCTTCTATAGTGTGTTAAAGGTCTTTGAATCCTCTGTAGCGATGGCCTCTTGTTTGTGATTGACATTGATTTTGACATTATATTTATATATATATATATAAAACCCAAAGCTAAACCTGCTGCTTGTTGTAAGAAGCATTGGTGCCAGTGTTATAATAGAAACCTCTTTCAGAGGTTTTGGTTTTAATAAATGAATGGCACACAGTACCCTTTGTGATCATTTGAGAGCTCCAGTGAACTTGTGAAACAGATGTATATTTAAAGTTAGTAGCAATGTTTTCATTGGTTCCCAAGGAGTCCCTTTGGCATTTGCAGGTGTTTAGCTGGAACTGTCATGTCTGGGTTTGGTGAATGGGGGGTTTGAACACACTATTAATAACATTTACGCTACACTCTACTCAAAATAGAGAAGGACTGGATGAAATGAGAAATGAAAAAGAAAACACTTTGGCAGTGTGCTTTAAAGTTTAAAAACTATCTTTCTTAATCTTACAGACAGTTATATCTGCAGCTTCTTTGTTATTATGAATAAAAGCCACACAGGCTCACATGAAAACCATTATTGTTTCCAGTGCGGACAATGAGTTACACTGCTTGGACAGCTGTCGACAGGCATCAGGTGAAAAATCTCTCTTGAGCATTGGATGGAAAAAAGTGCGTTTGTGCATCTAACATGTTGACACTGTTGTAGCCAGTGGATGATGTCAGCACCTGTGTGAAGCTAAACCCATTTCTATATTTATGTTGCTTGAGTATCTTTACGTGTATGAATGTAGCTGTGGTGGTGGTGTGATGGATGGTTTGAGCAGTTGGTCAGCGGCTTCGATCAGAGTAGCAAAATAAGTTTATAAGATCGACTTGAGCTATCATAAAGTTTGCTCATTACGGTAAATGTGGTCAATAGTTCTCACTAAATGAGAAAAAAAAGTACAACATGTGTAATAATGACTGTTATTAAATTGCCCTTTTCAATCTGTCAAATATTTTTTCTACCTGAAATATTGAAAGCCCAACCCAGGTGTGTAAGAGGGCAGCTGCACACAGGCTGTCAGACTGTAGGTTTACTCCTACAGCCAACAAGGAAACCTCATGGTGTCTCAGACTCAAAGGTTCAAAGATTTTGTCTGCCTTTGCTTCTTGTATAAATAAAACGCTGACGGAAGTTGTCTGTTGATACCATGGTCTCACTGTGTGTGTGTGCGCGCGCTGGCTTGTCCCACGCAATGGATCACTGCTTCAATTAAGATTATACAAGAGAGCAGATCGACAGCTGCGCTGGTATGTAGATAGGTGTAGGCTAATAAATGCACGCACGCACACACGCACACACACACACACACACACACACACACACACACACACACACATTCTTATATGGCTACACCCTTACCTGGAACAGAGGTCAGAAACAACACAGGTGATTAAGCTTTTGATATAGTTTGTAGCTGACTCATACAGACACACAGGGCCGTGACATTTCCAGTGGGATTTTTGAGGTTGATGCGAAAGTCAATGTTTGGTGTCTTTTGAACATATTGGTAAAACGCACACTTGTCCAAACTTGTTAGAGTTAACCTTTTAATATTAGCTGACTTCCTCGCTGAATTCAACAGCAGCACAGTTGTTTTCCTCTGCAGAGGTGTGCAGCTTAAAGCCACAGGCAGATGCATAAAATATACCGTCACTCAGATCATTTTTACTTCTGTGCAGTTGGGCGTGAAAGAGTCTGAAACTGAAATTCTGCGCCTTGGTAATTAATAGCTGCTCAAACTGAACGTCCTGGTATACCCTGTTTGTGTACTTTACAGCAACACGCCCGTACCAACGCAGCCCTTGTTGTTTTGCTGCCTGCTGTTGTCACTACCGTCGGTCTGAACGCGCCTATACTCATCCCACGGCACGTAGCGAGGATTTAGGGGCAGGAGAAGAAAAACTTTGGGGTCACGGCAAGTCCTCAACTAGGCTTGTAGGCAAAAGGTCATGGATGGATACCGCAACACAAACACACAGTCTGTTTTAAAGGCCATGTATAGAAAGCCTTTGGTGTCGGGTCTCAAGACACAGGACAAAATGGCACTGGACATGAAGGCGGGCCGAGTGTGGACATGATGATCCCTGAGAGTGGAGCGTGTGTTGTGATTTGATTAGTCTATGTGCCGCTGAGTGACAGTATGTATCCGCTGAATGCTCTCAACTCCGCCTGTGTTTAAATACTTTACATCCAGTTAGCCTGATTGTCAATTATTTGACCCGGCCTGAAAGCTCACACGCACACTTTACTCATGACTGACAAACAAAGTTGTGAGTTAATGGTTATAAAAATTTGAGGGAGGTTTGTGCAATAAAAAGTCACCGTCAACCGGACTGTCATTTTTCTAACAGTGTGAAATGGCTGAAATGTTAAGTAGCTTTTGACCTGACATGTTGATGTGTTTCACAAGTTTTGGTACTGCCGGTTATTTTGAGGAACTTGCTTGAATACGGCGGTGTGGTAAACACTGTGAGAAAGCAAACTCATTAAAATAAAGTAGGAGGATTTTTATTTTTAAATTTGAAGAAATTAAATAAATGTAGTAAACATGTCCAAAATTGGGTTCTATTTGTCAGCATGTTGTGAACTTGCCTACTTGTTGGTTTGTACTCTTTGTCCACTTCCCCAGACATGATCACTCGATTGTCTGATTTCCTGTTTTACAATGTTCCCCTCTCTATTCAGTGAGCCACGTCTTCAGAAAAGACTAATGCAGCTGGAAATAATGGTCTGCCTCTTCAATTGTTACTTCATCCTCCATTTCATTGTTTAGGTTGCTGCACACTAGCCGAGCAGGCCGGATCCTCCCCGCATCGAAGTGTGATGGATCTGAACCATTTGTTTGCCCATGAGTAATTTTTCTCATTGTAGAAGTTGTGTAAAATCAATTAAAAACTAGCTAAAATATACGTAAGACCCCCTTTCTGCTTGATTTTAATGTCTACAATGGGTTTATTTAAAGTTCACCAGGACCTTCAACCACAAAAGCAAAACAAAAACTGTGAAATAAACCGGTCACAAAAAAAGGCGTCTCTTTCCTACCCGGTTTATTCTTAGTATGGGTGTATCACGGTTTTGAGTCATGGATCAGATGATATTTTTCACGGATCACGGATTAATGACATTCCCCTTACACAACAAATTCTTCACGTCACCTGCAACCTGTCGTCCCTCAGCGAGGAAGCCGTAAAGGAAGCCAGATTGGTCCCTTTGTTGAGGATCCCCCGCTGGGTGTGTGCTGAGTTTGCAGTTAAAAAAAAAAACTTAATTAACGACTGCTGTCATTTCTTTCTGGCTGCTCTATAAACCTGCCATCACATACTGAGCACTGAGCATGTGCATTACTTTTATCAAGCAGAGAAAAAGGAACGGGTTCTCTAGAGCTCCGTATATTGTGTCGTAGAGCTCGATACCAGAATCAGCTGACCCCACCTGGATCATTTCATTTGTTGGAAGTCTTCACATTTTTGTTACTCTCCTACAAGCTTTTCCTATCATGCTCAGACACACAGGATCCAATGAAGGTTTTTGATATGAGAAACAAAGAGTCTGGAAAAGAAAGATTTGGAAACAAAACATCACAGGATGGAGAGGGAGCAGGAAGAAAATCTTGGAGGAAAAAAAAACATCTAAATGTAGGCAGTCAAGCAAAGTTTGACGTAAAACCAACTTCTCTTCATGAAAATTTAGCCTCTTTTTAAATCCTTTTTTAAGTCTTGTAAGCTGCGTATTAACTGGAAACTGTGTGACACAGGCTGTCGTATTGTGTCCTCTTTGTTCATCCTGGGAGTCGGACTGCATCTAATAAATGTCGACTCCACACGAAGCTTTCATGTTCTTTATGATTGTACCCTCCAGTGTTACTAATCAGTCAACATTATATCATGAGAAAGAAACAAGACTCGACATAATGCTTGTGATTCATATAATTATAATATAAAGTAATTCTCAGAATATGAAGCTTTTATTTGTGAATAGTAATATTTCCTCATATTTTTGGCCTGTTTTGGTGCCATCATCACTATTTATTTGTTTATTAATTCATGAAGTCAATATGAAATCATTAAAATGCTTTCATAGTTTGGCCCAAGGTTTCAGGTCCATCACAGTTTGACCTTTAGTAACCTGCGTCTGGACCCAAACAGGGAAGACTGCAGCATTCAAAAGACAACACAGATACACAAACAAAGCAAATGTTGTTAAGCAGTTTGATATATTTCACTCGACACCTCGGAAGTATGAGAGGCGAGCGGAGAATCCCCCAGCAAGCTGTTGAGCTGGAAATTCAATAAAGATGTAGACAGAGAGACACTGACTGTGAGTGTGGAGACACAGGTATGCTGCTGAAGATGTTTTAGTATTCCAGCATTCACCCTTTTTTTTTTCTGTCCGTCTTCATTCATTCCCCCTTTGAATGAGTCATCGTGTAAGTAATCTATAGCCCGCCTGCATGCACGCGCTCACACACACACACACACACGTACACGTCGCCGTTACGCCCAGGAAACCATAAATTATGCCTCTCTTCTTACCAGAACAGTCACTAGGCAGACGAACAGAAAGACAAAGCTAGCCAGGGCCCTAGCAACAGAGAAGCTGCCTTCAAACACACGCGCGCACATACACACACACACACAAGATCATTCACTCCATCACGTTCACATTTGTTCTTGCCGACACTCATGGCACTAACGCTTCCTCATTTTTCCTTCACACAGATACATGCAGTTAATTGGATTGGAAATACGTTTTGATTTAATTCAATCTGTTATAAACTTGGATTTCCTGTAGATGAACAAATATAGAATAAGCAGGTGCTACCTGGGTGTTTAACACACTGTGCTGTGTGTGTGTTGGAGTGTCTTGAGTGAGCGGGGGTAAAACAGGCCTTTCCAGTTGAGCTGAGTGGTAGGTGTGGCGGCTAACTGTAGACCTGTGAGTTGAAGGACCTGACGTCATTCAGGTGTAGGAGTGTGCGTTTCTTTCTTTGCTTAAGTGTAATTCTGTTTAGTCACCTCAGATCAGGTCGTCATCGACACTTTGATTTCTTTTTTGAGAGCTGGGGAGATTGTCATAGATTAGATTAAGCAAAAAACCCTTAAATCATGTAGTTTTTAAGTTTTCTGAACTTTATATTTTTATCTGGAGTGTAGTTTGTAAGAATAAAGAATAGAATAGAAAGCCTTTATTGTCATTGTACAAGAATATACAACGTGATTTGGAGTGCTACATCTGAAATAAGTGCTCAATGGTCAATAACAACCAATAGGACAGACAACATAAACAATCAAACAAGGGGGAATAAATAGTTAAAGAAAAAAGTGTAAAAACTAGAGAATAATGTAAAAATAAATAATAAAGACATAATAGAATAAAACTACAGGTGTATATTATGTTGTTAATTGTCTAAAAATACCTTTTTAAATGCATGTTTTGAGTAAACATACAAGCTGCCATTGTTTATGCTGTCATTCCTGCATGCAAATAGTAACGTTGCCTATCATCCAAAACTAATTTCCCAAGGCTGAGACGGTCTCTGTCGGGGGTGTCTGTTGCCATGTGTCTTCCACTACAGCTTGATTTATCACCGTCAGTGTTTTACGAGCCCCAACTGGTGCCCAACCTGACTCTTATGGGTCATACTGAGTATAATGGTGGCAACTCTCTAATATCTGCAGAGTCACCAAAGACCTGATCTAGAAATCCTTTCAGAAAGGTAAAATTATTTAGTTGGCATTCAAATCACGCTGGAACAAGCAAGCCACCTTAATAATGGTAATAATTTCTCATATTTGATTAATGGAGAGTCGACCAGTATCACAGTCACTGAAACCCAGCTGCTTAAGAAAACGTATCCTCAAAGACAAATCAGGATTTGTAATCATATAAAACATAAAATCTAATTTGGTGGCACTCTTAACTCTAACACAGTTAAGTATTTTCTACTTCGAGGTTTAAATGGAATACAGTTTGCTGAAGCTTTTTGTTTTGCAGCGTCTTCGCAGTGATTCAATTGTCCAAAAAATGCATCACACTATTCATTTAATCTCAAAACCACTATTCAGGGGTTCCTGAAGGAAATGTGTCAAAGCTGGTTAGTCACACAGTCTCTGCTGCATCTCATTTCATATCGTTTTAGTTAGTAGATGACAGCCTAAATAATAGCCACACTCTCACCTCTGTTATGGCACCTCAGCTTTTCTCCCCCTAAAGAGTGATATCCTGTTTAATAAATGTGGATTTATTTTATTATGAGCGCAGGTGATCCTTGTTTCAGGCAAAATGTCTGACCATCACTTACATACGACCCTGTATCCCATCTATCTTTACATGTGTTCACCAGCTTTTCCATCAGCACCCTCTGAAAGTTACAGACCTGTTTACTCTGGTGGTACTCTCACACACACACACACACACACACACACACACACACACACACACACACACACACACACACACACACACACGCGCACACACATACCTAGGGAGTTAGGGTAATCCAGTTCAACAGAACAAACACACACACGACACTACATTCACAGCAAACTGAGACTCAGCTTGACACTAGCTTGCTAAAGTAAAGGGCCTCTCTCAAATTTACTTAGCTGGGTGCGTGTGTGTGTGTGGTGGAGGGTTTGTATAGCAGGCATATGGATCCTGTATGGATATACTAGCTGTACTGTATATTAGATATTGGCCGGCAGAGGTCGAAAAGAGGTCACAAGACATCAGGCCAGCAAGACTTTGACTAAATTATGGTCGGAAACAGATCAGCTCAGCTCTCTGTTTTATGTAGCTGTTTATTGCTGGCAGACAAGCTATATCGTCATAGTTGCATATATACAGTGTTGTATTGTGTCTTTAAATGAGCCATTTGGCCCTCTGTAAGGTTGTGATGTGACAACTGTACACTCAGCATTTCCCTTGCCATTGCCTTGGAGGGACGACCCCCCAATTGGACACCCGTCCAACCTGAAAGTAACAAAATATGTTAATGTTATTTACCTAATTTATGTGCATTTGTTTGAGTTTAGCTCAGTGAGTCTCTCCTGTGTTTTGCAGTCATTCATGGTCGAGCTAGTTTCTCTCCTCTCTTCTGCTCTAACCTGTGGTCTACCTGGGTGTGTCTCACTCACAAAACAGTCAGCCAATCAGACGAGACGGACATCGAGCAGACGCAAAACAGCCTTTTCAGGCTCAGTGAGACAGGCATCCATGGCTTATACAGCTGTAACTAAGGGTTTTTTGACCATAAAAACATGCAAATATTTGTAAATGGACACGAAAATGAAAGTGTTAAACTTCCTCTGCAGCGATCTCTACCAGGAGGTTACATAATTGTTTATTGAAACACAGGCCTGATGAAATAACACCTTACTTTGTAAGACATTTATAAGTGTGAGTTGCAGACTTCTATTTTTGCTTCAGAGTTAAAAATGACAGCTTTGTGAAAACCATCAAATGTGACACTTGCATGCATGCTCGTCTTAAAAGATTAAAAAATATTAAAGGAAAAAATATGTAGTAATATGTAAATTGTAGTGGTGGAAATATATGCACGCCTACGCCAGAAGGTTATATTTTTAAAGCCAAACACTACCAGAAAAAATCTGAAAAGTTAAAGCGTTTATTAAAGGTTTAAGATTTTTTTTACCCGTACATGAAAATATTTTCACCTTGTCGGGGTCGAGCTGTGTGGAAATTGGTTCCCTGCTTAGCAGAGGCAGCACATGTATTCAGATTCTCCTTTTATATCCTATTGTGTGTGAAAAGGACTGTTTATTCATTTTATTTTATGTAATATTCATGAAAAACTCTGCATGCCCCCGTCCTGTTCAGCTGGCTTTCTATTGTGAGTTGGATCAGAACAGCCGCAACGTTTCACTCAGGCATTTGGCAGCTTTTTAACACGTGTCCTTTTAATTTCCTTCTCATTAGAGCGGTTGTTTCACATGAGCCCTCCTAAAGTTATTCCCTGTTGGGATTATCCTGTAATTGCGAGTAGTTCCAGTTAGTACTGTGGCCACAGGAGTAACTGGTGTTAATATGTAAAGGTTATTGTATGATACGCATGGGTGCAAGAGCGCCGCCGTAAGACGTATTTCGGTTAAAAGTGTTTTGTCTTAGATTGTTTTACAGCTAACGCAAAACTTTTTTTTTTTTACCCTGCCACTGTATTCCTACTTTTCACTTTTATATAAAAGAAAGATGCTCTCTTTATTCCAGACATAAATGCTTGTTCCAGTTTCCCCTGTTATCATATATATATATATATATATAATTAATTTCAAGTCAACCTGGTTTGTACAGCCTTTTTATGTAACGTTTAGTTATTGTAGAGAAGGGGTTAAACCACAAAGATCATAATGTCACTAAGTTTTAAAACAAACAAGCTAAAACCAAAGGTGTCTGCATTTAGTTTAACTTTATACTTCAGTTTGTAATTTATATTAAAACTTGTCCAATTATGGTAAATGTATCTGCTGGCTGAGACAAAGCAGCTCTCCTCCTCCTTTACCTGCAGCAGGGACGAGGACGGTGGAGCGACTGATACTGACTGATGTCTTTGGTCTATGTGTACTGACATGTTAGATTAGTTTCCTGTCAGATATTATTGAGTTTATACAGTGACGTTGCTGTTGTAAACATTACTGCTGCTCTGGAAACAATATGTTGTCATATTTATAATCTAATCCTGATCTGAATCAGTGTGCAGTCACATATGTTAACATGAAAGTTCTTTCTTTATTGACTGATGTAGATTCTGGTTTCTTATAAAGTAGATAAAGATAATAAGCACAGATATTTGTGTTATTTTCACTGTAAAATATCGTTAGATAGTTAAAAAAGGAGTCCTACATGTTGTTTATTCACGAGCAGCACACTTTTTGAAGTTGTTGTGTGTGTGTGTGTAATGTGTTACTTTACACGTATAAATGAGTGCCTCGCCAGGAATAAAAATCATAGTCAGATTGCACTAAATTGAGTTAAATGTACCAAAACAAAACTAATTGACATCGTTCTTCATGCATCTCTTGGTGCTCGTCATTGTGCTGCTTCACCACACAACCTGGTTACCAGTCAAAAACAAAACAAAAGTGGAGTCAATCATATATTTTTGTCTCACCAGCACATTTGTGATGGTGAATGCAGGTAAATTTGTTTGGTGATGAACACCAACTTAAAAGTTGCAACTGTGTGCAGGATTTATTGATCGCTGTGTGGTAATATCTTAATACTGACCACTACACATAGCCGGTTAAGGGCAGCTTTCACTTTTTGTCCTGAAAAAACTCATCTTGGCATTAAAGCGGAGTATAAATAGAAATGTAAACATACGACTAGAAGGCCAGGGGAAAAAAAAGAGGAGGGAGGGAGCAAGAGAGAAGGAAAGAGGCATGAAAGAGATGCAAACCAACGTTAAAATAGAAGGCAGGATTCAGAAAGCGACAAATCTCCATGGCAACACAGCCATCACAGCTCAGTCGGGCAGTGTGTGTGCGCGCGTGTGTGTGTGTGTGTGTGTCCTCCCTCCCCGCCTACAAATTTCAGTATAATGCAGCAGCTTTTGTATGTGGTTGTGTTATGTATCCAATAAAGACCCTGTTTGTTCAGAGCTTGTGCCACTTATAGGTTTAGTTGGTGAGAAATTGCTGATATTGGATTTATTTCTATTAAATGTTGTGTAAATAAAGGCTATAAATGTAATGTGTCAGTATTTCCTCGGTGAAGAGAATAATAAATAATTAAAATTCTTTCGTAAAATCTTAAATCTATTCACCAAATTGAAGTAGCAGCGCTGATATTAAAGATATTGACGAAGAGCAGTTTGATAAGGAAAGGAAAGTTCGAGAAGCATCATCAGCTATTGAGTTAATCCCTTATGGATTGGATTAATTAATAAACAAGATTAATTGAGACAAGTATAGTTTTAGCAATCTCCTTTTTAATAGCAGGTTTCCAGCTTGTTACATGGCACATTAGTTACATGACAGCAGCCCAGAGGCTCAATAGTAAGCTTACATGTAGCTGTCATTAAAACCGCTCATTTAATGAACTCACAGGGGTGATTGTCTTAACAGCTTTCCTTTCTTTTTGTCCTCTTTTTTTAGATGTTCAGACTTGCAATTAGGACTGTGTGTGTGTCCATGTAAGTGTTTTTTTATCCATCAGGTTAACCCCGGAATGCCAATCTGATTTAAGTTCACTAAAAAAAGCCTTTAAAATACAAGGTGTTTATCTGGAAGGAGCCTTAATTATTGTTGCAATCAAACAGGTATTCGGAGCTGTAATTACTGTGAGCTGGAGCTACGCTTAATTACCCAACCTCCTGTTGAGAAAAAATAAACCCTAATAATATATTTTTCATATATATTTTATGTTATATAAATATGTTTTGTACAGTTGATGTATCAGCTGTCCCCCAGCTCACCCCTCAAATACCCCTCACACCTTTTGAGGGAAGCAACATACGTAACGATGTCATATCAAATGGGGTAAAATGGTCTCTGGCAGTGTGAAAGTGTGAAGACCTTGAGTTTTAACCTCATAAATTGAGTTTCCCGCTCGTTGCTCTTAAAATTGAATCAAGTGTGATATAGTTTTTCCCCTCTGAGGTTAAAATAGTCTGTTCTGTCATTATTTCACCGTTCAGCCGCAGCACAGCGTCTAAACCACAGTAACAAACTGAAGTTAAAGTCCTTAGACAGGACAGGATGGAGCAGTTAATTTATAGCTAATTATTTCAAATGAGAGGGAACAGTGTGATTATGTTAAATTACTAACAGCAGGTTTTAATGTGGTATTTTTTTAAAAAGAAAAAAAGTCTGTATCAACAACAATAGCTCCCATTGAGCCATCAATTGTTTGGTTGCAAATTTGTCAGAATAGCTGTAATATTTTAATTTAGTATAATTGGACTGTGGTGGTCCTGTGAAATGAGGCTCTTTAGTCGGGTAATGAAAGGTGAGAAACAGTCAATAATAACGTTGAAGCCTGATATGACGTGTGGTCGATAGTTGAAATGAAACAGGAAAGACTAAAGTGTTTTGTTTTTTATAGTGTAGTTAATGGTTTTGTTTTTTTAAGCTCAGCCTAATTCAAAGTGTGTTTTTTAGCGCACTTCTCATTTTTATTACCCCTGCTTTTCCTCTCTGCTGTTGATAACATTTTTGCCGGTCTTTGCCTATCACTCATTTTTGGCTTGGCTGTCTTTTTGATTGTGCCGTGTCGCTGCGACTCTTCGTACTGTGTTAAATTCCATCTGGTTGTATCTCTGTGGCTTCCTCTCAGAGCTGCGATTACTAAAGGTCAGTGATAATGAGGCTCGAGTCAAAACACAACCAGTACTGCCTTGGATTAGCATTACTGCCCTGTGTGTTTGTGTGTGTGTGTATGCATGTTGGTCATGTGCACATGCTTGTGTTTGCAGTGTGGCAGTAAATGGCTCTCAGCTGCAAACATCTTGTCAGTGACTTTTCACTTGGTGTGTGTCTGTGTGTGTGTGTGTGTATGTAGTGTTGGGAGGGAGGTCTGAATGCTGCGCCGGATATAAACAGTATACTAATGGTCTCTCCCCACGGTCAGCAACTAACGACAAAGACTGACTGGAAAGGGCTGTGCTCAGTGCAACAGGCCGGACACACTAAAGCAGAAAGCAGGTGTGTCGCTCTTCATGAATGAAGGCTGCTGAAGAAACTGCCGACAAATCAAACCTGGAAATAGGAGAGAGAGACAAAAAATCAAAAATCTGGTGGCAAAAACGTAATAAAGGCAACACACATCCAAGTTAATCAAGTATTTAAACTGTCATTAAATCAAACTGCAAAACACGACCGCACGAATAATACATGACGGAGTGATATAAGTCTATTTAAACTATGAGCCAATAAACAGTAAAGTATATTATTCTTTTACACTCGTTTCAAGCAAAAAAACATTTACAGAGTTCCAGCTTCCTAATTGTGTGGATTTCCTGCTTTTCTTTGTTTTATGTGACAATAAACTTTTGAACTGTTGGTCAGACAAAACAAGCGATTTGATCCTTTTGATTTTTGTGATAAGTGTTTTCTCCAATTTTTTCTCCAATATTTCATAGACTAAATAGAATCAGTGATGAAAATAACGCAAAAAGTTGTATATTGTTTAAACCCCAATGCACCAGTTTTATGGTGGGATATTTGGCCGCTCTTCATCATCTAAAGACTTCATATACTCTAATCTATCTTCCAAAATGCTCCAAATCTAAACTGGGCCCAATAATGTCTTTCCTTTTATCAACTTGGCACACTGAACAGAAAGCTGCTCACTCTCAGTTAAAGTGGCACACCCACAGACCCATTTTTCCACAGTTTTGCTCTTCTCAGAGCAGGAACACCCCCTCCAGCCCCCCGGCCCTCTTTCCGCAAAGGAGCAATTAAGGTATCCATATTCTGTCTGACGTCTGTTATGAGGAGGGTCTTTGAGCGTTTAATAATTCGCACATTTTATTTGATTTACTTTGCTTTTCATTTTTTCTTATACCTTCAATTCTTCCAGTTAATTGTTTTTAAAATTTGGACTTTACTTCACTCTGAGGAATGCCACCTCATGAAACTCTCATTCATGTCCAATCTGCTCCAAGGGCTCATTTATTCATACCGGGAGCAGTGGTGGCTGTCATAATCTATTCCCCCCCTACCCATTTAAATGTTTTAATGGTGATAAGACATTAGTTGACTATTTTTTTCATTCCTTTTCATTTTTTAAAATAATTAGCACAGCTGCGCCCCTTCTGTGACCCAAAGTGACCTGTCATGGTCACAGACTCGCTCCAAAGCATCCAGTCCTCAGCTCTTCAACACGTTGTCAGCACCTGGATGGCGAGATGCGTTCAAAGTCCAGAGTGGTAGGTCAGCAACGATGCTCACATGCTCCCATGGCAATCTTTTTTTTGACAGATATAGTTACCCCCGCAATGTTCTCTATGTGTAAAATTGAGAGGGTTTGCACGTCTGCCCACGTGAGCTTAATGCCACACAACTTACTGTCATGTAAAGCCTCACTGGAACATTCATCAAGTTGTTTTTTTTTTTTGCATCCTCCACCATATCAGTCCCTCTTTTTTTCCAACTTGTTTATCAATGCCATTACAATTATCGGGCTTTTTAAGAAACTTTGGACACTCAGCTGCTGTGACATTTTACAATAGTATGCAGTGATGGATAAAGCCCACCTACACAACAAGGTCATGCACTTGAAATGAAAGACTTGATAATAAGCTCATTAAAATGCACACTCGCTACCAACTTGACAGGAGTGTGAATCACTTAAATGTACTTGTTTATTTGTTCCAGGTTACTGATTTTGAACGATACCTCATCAAAAAAAAAAAAAAATTTAGACTTAAGATGGACTCCTCCTCATTAACACTTTTCTGAACATACTACTAATTGAATAAACAGCTACAATACGTGAGGCTAAAGAAAGGACTGTCCCGTGTGTATATAGGTGCACTTTGCTGTAAATCTTTTAATCTGTGTACTATAATGTAGAGCTATTGTGGGATGGCAGGGGAGGGGAGCTGGTAGTCACATGGGTGGGAGGGAGGGATGACCTTTTTTGGTCGTAGTGGAAGTAGTTATACTCTGATATGTTATGTTTGTTCCTGCAGTGACACTTGCTCTACTTTTTTAAATTTTAATTTATGAGCTACATGTGCGTACTGGTCAGTAAAAGCTCCTTGACGTTCTCCGTAGCCTTGTTGACTGTCACCTGAAGTGGTCATCCGTGTCATGTGATTGGTTATATTTATGTCTTTTGGGCTATGTGTTTTCAATTTACTACCCGTACTCCTTCCATCCCGTTTTCTCACACTAGACGTCCCCTCATCTGGTGTGAATGTCATTAGCTGACTGTTTGAGTTTCGAGCACGCTGGAACCCCAAGTTCATATTTTCTTTGCTACATAGTCTCATGTTGGGGGTCCCGAGACAGTATTCATCCGTCATAACATCAGAGAGCGCTGTGAGAACAAAACAATGATGTCACTTATTGTCACGCAACACATCTATAATTATAACTGAGGGGAGAGGTGGGTACGTGTGTGTGCATATGTATATGTGTGTGTGTGTGTGTATTGGGGGAGGGGGTTTTTGCTTAGCCTGCAGCTGCCCAAAAATGAAGGAAGAATCAGAAGACAAAAATAGTCGGACATGAAAGAGGATAGGAGAGGAAGGAGGACTAAAGAGCCGAGGACTCTGGAAGAGGGAAAGAACTGGAAACACACTTGAATTTGACTCATTTTGTGCAAAGCTTTCAATTTAATGTTAGCAGAAGCAAAATTTAAGCTTGTCGACACCTCGGGGGGCGGGGTGGGGGGGATGATAGTAACCAAAGAATGAAAAATGTTTCCCTGTCCACTGACCTTCATGTCAGTTGTTGAGTTGAACCAGGGTTGTACATGTAACACAACCTCGGTACGCTGGTTTTGTTCGGCCCTCTATAGCAACAGAAATGTTTCTTTAGTTTTACAAAAAGAGGAGAAAATGATTAATTTAAACTTGTATGGTGCACTTTAACTGTCCAATATTTACGTACAATCTCTTTATATATGTAGTCTCGTGCTGTGATGTTACTTTTATCATTTACATGCAGCTCAGTGTATGCCTGCTTTTTAGTGACAAAATAGCAAATTGACAGACATTTGCTAAAACCTAGAGATGACACTGAGTGAATGTCACATCCTGCCGTCTTGATTAATAAGTAAAAGATGACACTTTCATTAATATTTAACTATTTCAATTTTCATTCATATTTAACTCTTTACATTTCTATTAATATTTAACTCTTTACTTGGACATGAAAGCACTTATAATTACAGACTTTCCAGGAAACCAGCACCTGCTTTGTTATCACACTGACTGTGAAACACTGAATATCCGTCTGTGTTGAGAGCTCCTTGTCGTTACCTCAGCACACTCATCTACATCGGTCGTGCATTTGTTGAGGATCCTTGATTAATTCATTCAATACATCAGGTTGGATGGTTGTTGAGTCTTTGATCATTGTTAGATTATCTCTCCGACTCAAAAACAAGCCACACACCTCAAACTGTCTTTTTAATACCTCACAGATGTTTGCTTTTTGTCGCCTATATCAGCACTCAAGCTACAAAAACCGTTAAAAGCATATTACTGTTGTCATGCTCATTGTTGCCATTGACAATGCTTTTACATACACACAAGAAAACCGGGTTGTGCAGGAAATCGGACAATGCTCACATAAATGTTCGCTGTACTTCTGCGTAAACACGCAGCAGGTCCGTAATCAGATATTTCCTCAGCCTGATGTTGGAACTGTAGTTAGTTTATTAATTAGTGATAAGAAACCGCTTCCTGATTTCTTTTTCTCTTTGTGCATCTGTGTCGAAGCAGACTGAAAACCCAGTGAGAGGACAGACAGACGGTGAAGTTTTTCCTTAGTTTTTCTGTCTGAAGTTTACACAGTACAGTTGTTCAGTAGCTTGTTACATGTACATTTGATTCATTGTCTTGTCCCCACTCTGCTATCACAGCAATAAAAAAATCTACCTGAGGAAGTGAGGGTTTTAATCCCCTATTCTGATAAGTGAAGTCAAGTTCCTCGTACTCATGACATATAAGATATCAGTTTACTGCAGAGAGTCAATTAGGTGCATATAAACGCTCCGAGGGGAAAGGGCCACGCTTGTACTTCATATGCACACACTCTTTTTCCAGTAGCAGTACGGACTACACCGAAACAGGCGCTTAGAAAATTAAATGCTTCCAAAAACCCGAAACTTTGCTGTAAAGCCCCCGAGAGACTCAAATGTTTTGTTAAGGGCAAAGCTTGTCCTGCTGGTGCTATTTTGGACAGCAGTGCTCCGCAGAGATTAATCCAAAAAACTGAGCGAGTGACAGAGGGAGTTAGATCACGTCGGACCTCTGTGAGGATCTAAAATTCATCTCTGTATGCTCAGATTGGGATTTATTGTGTTAAATAGTGTCCACATCTGACATATTGTCTGTCTCCCTCTTTCCCCTCTCTTTCCCGGCCTCTCTCTCTTCCACAGGATCCAAAAATAAAAATCATTTTCCCCCCTCCACCCCTCCTCACACAAAGCCACATAAGGCCCTTCCCTGGTCCTCCCGCTTTAATGCAACTGTCATTCGTTTTTAATCCCAGTTCCTCTGCTTGTGTTGAAGCTTAATCTGGCCTGTTACACTTTGTGCAGGTCTGCGCTGTCAGCATGAGGATGTTGGGGGGGCTGGAGGGGGGTGGGGATGGGGGAGGCTGGGGTGCAGACATTAGATCATACCATCTGGAGCAAGAAACACACAAACACAATGAAGTAATCATGGTTCTCCCCGTTTCCCATGGCCCCTAGATCTGGTAACAGAGGGAAGAAAATGTTGATCAAAATGCGGTCTGTGGGCCGTTTCCTACTCAGAGAAAGTTGCTTATTTGTTGAATTTGTTTTGAGAGATAATTGGCCGAATAAAACAGTTAGTTGGCATTGGAAGGAGAGAACAGGAGAAAAGTGGTTTGTGCGAAACAGTGGAGCTCTTCACTCCACACCAGCAGTCTGAATTTCGCCGGCCTGTCTCTCTCTCATTGGTGTCAAATCTCCGAGAGGTGTGTGTGCGTGTGATTTGTGCCGCTGTAGATGCCCCCCACGAGCGTCTGCGCACCCGCATCTTTGTGTGTAGCACGCTGGCGTTTGTGTCACAGCCCGTGTGTGTGTGTGTGTTTGTGTCTCGTCACCCTGGAGCCAGTCGTCCTCTCCTCTGACCCTGATCCTCGTCACCTGTCCGTTCAGATCACACACACACACACACACACACACACACACACACACACACACACACACACACACACACACACACACACACACACACACACACACACACACACACACACACACACACACACACACACTCACTCACTCAAATAGACACACACACACAATTGCTCTGACCCTTTCCTGGAGTTGAAACCTAATCTCAGTTGCCAACTATGCAAAACTTGCCAGCGCAGCAAGGTTTTGTTTTCTTTTTGTGGGCGTGCATATGACTCGAAAGACCCGCTGTCTGCTGTTAGGTGAAGTAGAAACTTTTTACTACACGCCAAATAAAGACACAGTTAAATAACTTTTTATGTTGTTGGTCTTGGCTAAAGCTCTGGAGGTGTAGGCTTATTATTTAAGTTCAAATTAAAGTCACAGAGAAACGGTAAAGGAAGCAGAGTTACAATATTAGTTAATGTCTTGATTCCTCTGAAGCTCGATTTGACTCTCTCACCAGGACATGAATATTGTGTGTGAAGCATTAAGACTAAACTCACTTGTCTGACCACCTTTACAGACAATTTGCAAAGTTTCAGTGTTTGGCAGTAGCTTTTATTGACATCTTCTGACCATAATACACTAATATTATGTTACTGCAAAAACTACAAGTAGAGCTACAAGTTTGAATGTTTCAAGGAATTATCATAAAGAATGAAATAGAGATACGCAATGATATCAGCACTCATCGGTATTGGCAGATAAAGGCATTAAAATAAATGATCAGAGTTGCTGTGTTCAGCTCCTCAATTGACAGGATGAATCACTCTGATTGAGGAAAAGAACAACTACTTTTTGGTTTATAATGGCGGTTGGCGACGAGCGTATTAAATGATTGCACCTTCTGCTTGGGAGTGTGGACCAGAGATTAAATCCTACCCATTAATCCCGTTTGTCTAATAAACTCAAAGGAAACTGTAATGCTCCACCCACTTAGCAAGGTCATTAAAGTTGTAATGCTGAGCTCCAGTCTTCTCAAGTTTTTCCTTCTTGTATTTCTTGATTATACTTAGTAAAATCTACAGTTGCATGCGTAATAGTCTCCTTAGTAAGTGCATATACTGGATCAGCAATCAGCAAAAAGTTCAATATTGTGTACCTCCTTGTTGGAAACAGTTTTAACCACAACATGTAACATGTGAGAAGTGGTTTCAGAAAGTGAACATCAGTTATTTTTAATCTAGTGCTATTTATGTACTGCTTTCTGTGTACAGAGCAGCGGAGCCCTTTGTTTTCCCTATAATATTTTTTATGGCTGTCAAATGAACTCAGAGTGCAGTTTTCAAAAGTTTTATTTTTTTCACCAGGTTAATTGATTGATAAGACTCTTTCTTTTCGTTAGCAATATCCCACTCTCTTGTGTTTTAGTTGTTTTAAGTCTCTCCAGATGCCTGAAAGATTTTAATCAATATTAGCTGTCCATTACAAATAAAGGCTCCAAGTCCCTATCTTAATCTTGCCACCAGATTATAACGCAGAGCTTTCAACACTCTACTCACCCTGTAAAAGCTTTAGCTCTGCTGACTGGTCCTAATCCTGAAAAGAAACTTCAGTTTTTAGACTGTTTCATAATCACTGAAAGCCTACCTGAAAGCTGTAGACTAGGGCAGCTATTTACAAAAAACATATTGTCTTGAATTTAATAGATTTCCTTTGTTAATTGTTTTTTCAAAGTTTTTCAAAAGGTAGTTCTTCAGGTGTCTTTTCAACTACGGTATGTTGTATATTTATTTAGTTTTATTTGACTGGAAGGATTTGAAGATGAATGGCCACAGTATATGATGGGAAAGACATGATATTTTCTCCTGCTGTGTATTGTTAGTGTGTATTTTCTTGTATCACTAATGTGAAGCAAATGAATGCAACTTTTTAGAAACATCTCTCTCAACTAATAAAATGTAGCAATGGCCTCAGTAATCCTGAAATATTCATCAAATGGACATAAATCTTATATTCAAAACCTTACATAACCTAATACTGTAAGCGTTGAATATTCTGTGCTGATGTGTCTCATAGATTTAGTGTTTGGGACCGACAGCTGGAAGCAGCATTTAGGATGTACACTTACACACACGAACATAACCCGTCGTGTTTTACTCCATCGTGTTCTTCTTTTCACTTTCTGTTACTTCCTGCCTAACGAGTAAACACACCCTCTGATGCTCACACATTACCTTCTCTCTCTTCTCAGGACTCCAAGTCATCATCCGGCCGCTCCAGCATGCCGCGATGTCGGAACTCCGTCTCCACGACCACGACGGATGAGCAGCCACACATCGGCAACTACCGGTTGCTGAAAACCATTGGCAAGGGCAACTTCGCCAAGGTCAAACTGGCACGACACGTCCTCACCGGAAAAGAGGTAGGCACACACACACACACACACACACACACACACACACACACACACACACACACACACACACACACACACACACACACACACAGACAGACATTAGATTGGACTGAAGCTTTAATCTCTTTTATTTTGACATAAAAATTCACGCTGACTTTTTGATATATTTAGTCACTGAAGTCACATTCTGGAGAAAATCGTCACTATTGGCTCTTTATTCAACTAGAAGCTGGCCTGTCAGTGTTGCAACGCCACCAATGCTAAGAAAGTATTTTAAGGAAGAAAATGTATAAAAATAGGAAGCCTTGTGTCTGGCAATGTACGTGAGATTAACACAAAGATTGCTTTGACTGTAAAACAAAGAGACAAAGTGCACATAAGGAAACTAAACCACTTTGTTGGCTGGTTTAAGTGACAAATGGACTCTAACCCCTTCAGACAAGTACTATTCTAACATCAAAACCAGTTCAGAATTGTACAGAAGACTCAGTTATTTTTAATTAGCCAAGAAGGGAAATAACAAGACGGGCACTTTAAATGTTTTTGTTCATGTCTAAACATTAATCTGGCTTCCTGGTTGTGGAGGATAGGGGTGAGTTCACGCTGTGATACACAGTGGGTCTGGTCTGATCTGGGGCTCGCATGGCCTTGGAGACGGTACATCTGCTCCAGGAGATTAGATCACCATTGTCTGCTTGAATAGAGAAGCCTAAATGTCTCTGGCTTACTGCTAATTCCAGATGTGATGTAACGCGGCGGTCTGTCCCTTTAAGGGAAAAGCTGTATCTGCAGTGAGCCCATGCTGAGCTCTGTCTGAGGCCCAGTCAAGTCAACTCTTGGTCTGAGAGAGAGAGAGAGAGAGAAAGAGTGGGGTGGGCGGGCTCTGTCAATGTGTGACAGCTCTGTGCCTGACACCCTGATAACACTCCATGTGACTTGCTGGCACACACACACACACACACACACACACACACACACACACACACACACACACACACACACACACACACACACACACACACACACACACACACACACACACACACACAAAGAAAACAAGGGAGAGTCAGAGGGCATGAAAGAGTCAGACAGACAAGCACAACCAGAAAGAGGAGTGGAAGAAAGGAGTTAGTCGACAGTGAAAGACAGAAATGGCAGCGAGTAGTAGACCTCCCCTTTTTTCTGTGTTCTTGTTGAGAGATAATCTTTTGTTTCTCTGCCTTTTCCCTTCATGCCCTCTTTTCTCTCTGTCGGTTTTATCCCCCCCTTTTTTTTCTACTTTTCTCACTTTGTTTCTCTCCCATCTGTCTGTTTCTCTATTGTTGTTTTTCTCAGCTTCTGTTTTATATCTCGCTCTCTTTTCTCTCTCTTTTTTTTTTTTTTTTTAAATCTTTCTGTGTCCCTCGGTGGTCACCACTGTTGGATTATGAACTATAGACCTCATTATGATCTGGGTATAAACCATTCTTCAGCACTGTTTGTTACCCTGTATTCTGCCCCCATTATGCAACTGTCGCCCGCTGTGATTGCGCGTTATCACTTAATGCTGTGAGATTGTATCACTGTGTGTGTGTTTGTGGTGCATACGGGCTTTACGGCTGTGCAAGTCTGTGTGAATAACATGCATCAAACCCACTGCGGCAAGTGTAATAAATGAATTAATGTGTCATAATAAATGAAGGTGTTCTTGTTTTGCTTCTAGGTGGCTGTAAAGATCATCGATAAGACACAGCTCAACTCCTCCAGTTTGCAGAAGGTGCGTCTCTCTTGTTCTCTCTCACACACTCAGACAAAAAAAATCAAACCTTGGTCCTTTTTATCAGTTCTCTCAGAAGTCATTTTCAAGTTTCTCTTCCTTTCCCCACGTGTCTCTCCCTTCTGCACTCTCTCTTTCCCTTCCTCCCTCTCTCTCTCTCTCTCTCTGTCTCTCTCTCTCTCTCTCTCTCTCTCTCTCTCTCTCTCTCTCTCTCTCTGTCTTTCTGAAGTGGTCTAGTTTTCAGAGAGAGTTTTAATTACAGGAAACAAGCTGCAATTACTTCCTTTGATCGTGGCAGGGTGGGGTCTGTCCACTCACACGCACACTCTAACCATGTACGCTCGCACACTGAACACACACACACACCAAATGTTCATGCATCACACACAGATAGCACATGACAAGAAGCGGGAAAAAAAAAAAAAACACTGACATGGCCGCCACGTAAATCCAGTGATAAATGCCAACGCTTACACTCCCTTACATGAAGGCGAATGTAAGGACATGCAGACGTGTTTCCATGTGCACGAGGAATCAGGACTGATAGGAAATGCTCAATGCTATATCCTATCAGTTCTTAAAGGATACATTTTTCTTTTTTTTAACAAATCCCATGTAAAAATGTTGGTCACCGACTTCCAATGGCTGGACACTGTAGTTTTTTACTAAATGTTACTCAAACTAAAGTAAATTGTGCAGTTATTGCTGACTGAACTGAAGAGGTGTGAAAAGTGTTGTGAGTCTGCCAGAGTTAATGAGCCCTCAGAATGTCCACTTAAGCCCAGTTTGACCTTATCTACGGACTCACAGAGGAAATAAATTCCTAATGACTGGAAAACGTCTCCTTTACGCCTTTGCTGAAGACAGAGACAGGCCATTGTTTAGATAAATGTCCCTGCATGTTTGCTGAATCAGTATTTTGAATTAGCATTATTAGCATTACTTTGACTTAATATGAGTTTACAAGCAGCTGAAAGCAAATCAAACTTTTCCTTGTTTGTTTAACTCTGAAATCCTTAATCGGGGCAGACCTGGGATTTAAACAGGTACTACTTGAATTTCTGCTGGTATGTCATCACTAACCATGTTTGTTATTGCTTTCCTTCTACTAATTTGGCCCACACGCTCATAAACAGGAAGTGAATGTTGTTTCTGAATGTCTTCAGCGCCATTTTATCCTCCCAATATATAAATACTACATTACTTCTACATTTCCTCACTCTATCCTCATGTGCATTTGCATTGACAGCAGATATGGTGTATCCGTGGACACACACACTTTACAATGACAATGCAAAACAAAATTATGTTTAATTTGCATAAGAAGTTCAGAGAAAAGCAATACCAACCTACATCTGATAGCGTAATTGACACAACTCTTTGTGTGGCTTGTTTCCCTCAGCTCTTCCGGGAGGTGAGGATCATGAAGTTGTTGAATCACCCCAACATAGGTGAGTCACACTGAAACGCGAGTTTCCACCCTGTCGTCACTCACAGAGAGTTAGACTTAATTGGTATTTCAAGGTTGTGTATTCAAGCCAAATGATAATAATGCCTCTGCTTATCTCTCTCTTACCTCTTTATTTTTGCTTTCACTCCTGCTGTTCTGGCTTTTTTTTCTTGCCAAATTCTTATATTTCCTCACTCCATTTTTCTCTCTTGCCCAATCTCCCTCCTATTTACTCTGTGCTTCCCTCCAACTCTCTGTCTTTGCTTTTCTTTCTCCACCTCCAGTCAAGCTCTTTGAGGTGATAGAGACAGAGAAGACTTTGTACCTGGTAATGGAGTACGCTAGTGGAGGTGAGTGTGTTTCTCTGTGAAATCATTCCCCCTGAGGCCTGGCACTCTTTAGGTTCCAAACACTAAAAAATGTAACTTACCCTCTTAATGTACAGCCTCTGCTGTCTCTTGTAACAAATTTGTCCATAGGGTTGTTTGTAGATTTAAAAAAAAAAAAAAAAGTGTTTACTGGTCATTTCTATCTTTGTGTTAAAAAATTATTGACACCATAAATGTAAAAAAAAAAAAAAAAAGCCTACATCCTTATTAATCCCTCTTTAGTACTCCTGAAATAAACACAAATGTAAGGGAGAATTGTGTGACAGTCTCTTACACGGTTACTAGTTCATTTACCTTCAAAACATGACAATGAATAAAAGACTTTCAGTCTTGTTTTGATTGAAGTCGTTTAAATGATGACGTTAAAATTAGCAGCTTTATGTCAAGTTTTCAGTAATTTGATTTTAGAAGGACAGTTTTTAGTTTTATGTCTGTTGACCCAATACTCTGACTTTGAGGACAGCAAGTATCAGGTTCCAGCACTAAATCTGCTCTCCTCTTCTTTCTCTTGTCTCCCAGGAGAGGTCTTTGATTACTTGGTGGCCCATGGCAGGATGAAGGAGAAAGAAGCCCGTGCCAAATTCAGACAGGTGTGTGTGTGTGTGTGTGTGTGTATATGTTTGTGCGTGTGTTGGAGAAAATGTCTCAGATATTTTTCCAAGTGTGTGTTGTGAATATAGATAGGTGTTTGTATGTTTTAAGGTATGTTAGAATTGGCTCAAAAGTATTTTGCTTGTGCCCAAATGTGTCTTTGGTGTCATAGTGAGAGCATTTTTTTTACTCATTTAATTGATGTTTCAAGTTATTTTAGTACATGTGTTAATCAATTACATAATTTAGTTGGGTGCCGCTGTCAGTTGTTAAATACAGCTTTAATAACAGAGGAACACAAATCTTATATTAATGTTCTTGATCATTGATATTAAAGTGTGAGCAATTCAGGAAATCAGTTACATTTTGCCTCCCTAGTGCTAATGATTGCTTCCTAATAAAATCCTAATGAAATGTTGTCGGGAACATTTATACTTTGTCTAACTATTTCAACCCCCTCCATATTGTCATCCTTTCTCTCTCTCTCTCTCTCCCTGTTTCTCTCACTCTCCAGATTGTGTCAGCGGTGCAGTATTGCCATCAGAAGTGTATAGTACACAGAGACCTCAAGGTGAGAACACACACACACACACACACGTTATTGAATTACATTGAGTGTCAAAGTAAAACAGCTCTCTCTCTCTCTCTCTCTCTCTCTCTCTCTCTCTCTCTCTCTCTCTCTCTCTCTCTCTCTCTCTCTCTCTCTCTCTCTCTCTCTCTCTCTCCCTCTCCCTCTCTCTCTCTGTGTGTGTCTCTCTCTCTCTCTCCCTCTCGTCCACATTAATCTTCATATGATTTTTTGAGATGAGGTCCCGTCCCATAGCCAGCCCAGAGGTTAATCACAAAGATGATAAACCCCTCTTCTGGTGCTGTGGCTTAAACACACATACTGATGCATCCACAGACATACACACACCGTCAGATCATTCTGTCTCTCTCATCATTTGTTTGTCTTCATGTCTTTGATTCACATTAGTTAGAACGAAAAAATGTAACACAAGACAGACACATAGACACACACACACACACACGCAGATTTAATGCCTTCGGGTCATTTTGGTTCATAGTATTATGCTGTGTTGTAAATCCTCTTACTGTGCCAGCAGGCAAACCTGTAGACAAGACATTAGCATGATTGCTTTAACAGTAACCACACTCTCATCTCAAAAAGTTGTTTTTCACCACAGATGTTTTATTTTTGCATTTTAATAAACATTTCCAATTACTTGACCAAGGTCATAAAGCATTTTCTTTTATGATAATAGACGGTATGGAAAATAAAAGGTTTGGAGGACTGACAGTACTCATTATTGTAATGCGTACCATCCTGCACATTATACTAATCACTCCTGATCTGTGGGTTGTATCCAACACAGGCTTAAGTGTAGTAGGTCCTACACTGCAAGAGTGCATTTTGATGAGCCTGCATTACATAGTGAGACTAAAATGAATCTGTTTGGGCCCTAAAATGAAAAACCCAGTGTAACTGCAGCTCTGTTTCATATGAGGATTATACTTTGTTATACTATACTGCTATATTTACTATACTGATGTTTATTTTTGCTTCAAATTGCATTAATCAGACAACATCAGAGAGTTTAATTTAGAGTTTCACACAATTTAGAGTTAATGTTGATTCACTGTAGATTTGTAAATATGCTAGCAAAAATGATAATCCAGCATTTATTTATTTCTTAGGTCAGAGCTTAGAGTTGATGTCAGTGTTGTATTTTCATGCACACACACACACGCACGCACACACACAAAAACTGCAGCGTATTCAGAGCCAGTGAAAAGGAGAGCGCACCTGTTGCTAGGCAACCCCAGCCTTCTTGCTCACTGGCTCACTTCAGGCTCAGGAATACACACACACACACACACACACACACACACACACACACACACACACACACACACACACACACACACACACACACACACACACACACACACACACACACACACACACACACACACACACACACACACACACAGAGGAATAAACTGTGATAGCTCTCTTTTCCCATTGTGTGTTAGTTGTAGGTCTCTGTCTCTTAAGTAGCAAGCTTTTTCCCCAGAAATCAATGTTTCAAACTAATGTCTGTAACAGCATATTACTAATCTTTCATTTTTTGTGTCTTTCTTCCGGTTTCACTCCACATCCCCCTGCATTCTACATCATAATTATGTCTTTCTTTCTGTCTCTTCCTCTGTCTCCCACACTCTGTCTTGTCTGCAGGCTGAGAACCTGCTGCTGGATGCAGACATGAACATCAAGATAGCAGACTTTGGCTTTAGTAATGAGTTTACTCTGGGGAACAAGCTGGACACGTTCTGCGGCTCCCCACCCTATGCTGCCCCGGAGCTCTTCCAGGGCAAGAAGTACGATGGGCCTGAGGTGGACGTCTGGAGCCTGGGGGTGATCCTGTACACACTGGTCAGCGGCTCTCTGCCCTTCGATGGACAGAATCTCAAGGTTAGGAAGAGGAATGTGTGTGTGTGCGTGTGTGTGCGTGTGTGTGTGTGTGTGTGTGTGTGTGTGTGTGTGTGTGTGTGTGTGTGTGTGTGTGTGTGTGTGTGTGTGTGTGTGTGTGTGTGTGTGTGTGTGTGTGTGTGTGTGTGTGTGTGTGTGTGTGTGTGTGTGTGTGTGTGTGTGTGTGTGTGTGTGTGTGTTACATGTGTATAATGTAAGCGGAAGTCTGTATTCTGTGGGTAGTTGTAGTATTTGTCTCGCTGGTTTTTGTTCCTCCTGCAGTACAGTGCAGAAACTAAACTCAAGAAAGAGTGAATGTGTAAAAGTGATAATGTTTCATTTTTGTTTTTAAAAAGGGATTTTAATGGTGTCGCGCACCAAACAGGCATCGAAGTAGGCATGCATTTTATTCAGTTCAAACAAAAGAGATTTATTACTTTCTGTGAACTACAGTTATTCACAGTTATTCACACCAACTACCACACTGTGCATCCAGTCAAAACCCGCATGACTCATTCTGGAAGTGCAAACATTTTGGGTGGGTGATATGACATTGAATGTGATGATATTGATATCAACATGCCTGTGAAACACCATTTGGGTTTATTGAGTGTGCCTTTGCACAAGCTCCTGCTGTGTGGAGTTTTGTTAACACCTACATTACTGCTCTTACTATTTATTTAACAGGTAGGAGCTTCACTGTCTTCTGATTTGACATTTTGATTAGACCCAACACTTAAAATATGACTCATTTTTGTGATTTGATAGATTTTTGAATGCAGTGCCTGTTGATATAAACTCTCTGAAAGCATATTAAAAACTATCACTACATGCTTTTTTATCTCAATGTCTGAATAAATTATAATTAATAAGATCTCTCTAGTGGGACCAGCAACGTTGAGGAGGTTAATGAGTTCAGTGGCACACTATTAAAATGTGATGTGTGTATAAAGGCCACCCAGGTAGATTAAAATGTTATAATGTGATGTTAATTGTGCCTGGTGATTGACAGTGCTTTTCTCTATAAATGCATGATCTTGAATTGATAACATATCATATAGATTGTATTAAAATTGTTTATCAAATATCAACACTATTAAAATACCAGCAAGTGTATTGAATATTGGTTTTGCTAATATCAGCCTGAAACTACACTGCTGTTGAGTTTGATTCACAGACCAGTTAAGATGGTGACCAGTTAGTGGTTTGTGTAAATGTTGTACTTATATCACTGGCGGTCATCTTGTGGTAGAGCAGCCAATCTTAGAGCCCATCAGCTATCTGTCAAACCATGATTTAGCCTCTGGGGCAAAGGCCAGTATTTTGGATTTCCGGTGTAGCCAGCAGATATCTGGGTAACGGATACACGGGTTAAGGCTTTGTCTTCCGTGTGCCACATTTTTTCCCCCTAGTCATGATGCACTCAACTCTAACTCTGACTGACTAGTCCTTGTTGCCTTAAACGGTTGGGCTGGTGTAAGGTTTAGGCATGAAGATTGAGATTGGTTAAGGAGTCGTAGTCAGAAGATAGGCAGTGGGTTCAGAAACTGCATTTCAGCCAGTGCCTTCCTCCTCTTTTGCTCTCCACACGGTCTGTTTACCTGTGTGCAACCAAAGCTCACTCAAACACGATTGGTCAATACTACTCTACACTACAAACAGAAACAAAGCACATATTTCCGGTACTAAAATCCTTCCTCTTCCTGTTTCCTACAGCCTGCATTCATATGCAGATATCTGTTTATAGAGATCAAAGAGCAGTTAATGTTGCAGCTTGGATAATGGTTGTCAAGCCCATCATTATTAAACACGGTTCAGTAAGCTTTGGGAAAAACTGGACCGCGTTGTTAGGATTTTGCTGCCATTTGACAGAACCTAAAGATGTCTGCTGTTGACTCTCTGTGCCCTTTGTCTTTATCCCCAGGAACTGAGAGAGCGTGTGCTGCGTGGCAAATACAGGATTCCCTTCTACATGTCCACCGACTGTGAGAACTTACTCAAGAAGTTCCTCATCCTGAACCCCTCCAAAAGAGGCAGCCTCGAGGTACACACATGAATTGATAGACACGTACATGAGCCTAACACGACACCCACGTTTCTGTAGAGGCACACAAACCCTCAAAATATCTTGAATACGTTATAGTCGGCTAGTGTTAAAAAAAAATGTACTGTATACACAGACTTCACCATCTATATGTGATTATGTAGCTGAAGTGTAAAGTGCTTTCTAAAGGTGTAGTAAATACTTGTTAGCTCGGGATTTATGAGTTACTAAATTTAGTTTCACTAAAGGTAGTCTGTTATTACTCCGAAGGATAGCAGTCTGCTGCGGTGTCACTTGACATTTGAGTTTACTAGTTTCAGTCTTCATTTTGGATTAATAACACATTGTAATTGTTCCTTTAGCAAGTCTCTGCATGACCTGCTAAATGTCATGGCAGCCCTGTAAAAAAGACTAAAGCTTCACTGTCATAATCCAGTCCTGCAACTGTTTAATTCACAAATTCCTTAAAGTTTATTTGTTTGTTTATAACGCAGCCACATTTACCAGCAGCCAACAGACTAATATTCAATTGTGCTGTTGTGGTGCCTCCAGACTTTTACCCCACACAGGCTTGTCTTCAATATACACACCATAGTTTACTTGTCAGGGAAGATTCATATCAAGATAAATTGATGAAAAAGATTATTCATTTGGGATGAATTAGTCATGAACATGTGTAGCTGACCTCTGTGTTGCCAACTTGTCTTCTCACTCTTTAACCTCCCCTCTTTTCTCTTCTCCACGCCTCGCTTCTCCTCTCCTCTCCCTTAACCTTTCCTCCTTCCTTTCTCCTCCTCTCCTTTTCGCTCCTTCATCTTTTTGACATCACATGTCTCTCTGTATCTGTGTGTTTGACTTGCTCCCAGCAGCAGATAATGAGGGACCGGTGGATGAATGTGGGCCACGAGGAGGAGGAACTCAAACCCTATATCGAACCACAACCAGATTATAATGATCCCAGGCGGACAGGTAAACACGGAAACTCGAAAATGATAAATCAGTTTCTTTCTTTACCCCTCACACAGACACATTTGAGTGCACATGTTCTGTTTTCCACTTACACAAAGGTGGAAAATTAACTTTTTAAAATGTGGACATTTACCAGCCACTAACAGAATAATGTTCAAATGATCCAGCTATTCAATAGTAAATCATTATTTTACATCTGAAATCTACCAGCCACTTTCATATTTTAATAAGTGATTATTATGGACCTCCGTTCACCATTGTAATTTTAAACTGGGCTTGTGTGTGTGTGCAGACATCATGCTGCAGATGGGATTCTCTCAGGAGGAAATCCAGGACTCGCTGGTGAACCAGAAGTACAATGATGTGATGGCTGCATACCTGCTACTGGACTATAGGAACTCTGAGGTACACTCTTTGGCTTTTAGAAAACACACATTTTAAGTAGGAGCACCATCATAGCATCCTGCTAGTTATCATTAGTATGTGAAATAAACTAGCTCTTATGAGTTCATTATATAGAGGGAAAAGTTTTTATTTTACCTTTAAGACATCAAACACACAGTTTGCTGTCATCTCTCAGTTCACCTTTATTTATTATTCCTCAAAACATTTCAGTATTCTCATAATAGTACCATGTAAAAAGCACTATTTTTAGTCCTTAGTGTTTGTTTTTACCCACAACACAGTCTCTCTGTTGCTCCTCTTGACACACACACACACACACACACACACACACACACACACACACACACACACACACACACTCTGATATAAAATGTTCTTTTTCCCTTGATTTGTCTTTTTCTGTTTGTCAGCTGGATGAAGGTGGCATCAAGTCCCGGCAAGGAACTGATGTAAGCATCATAAACGTCCCCTCCCCGCCTCACAAGGTAAAATGAGAACACAGACTGCTTTAACGGGTCCACTGGCAGAGTCCTAACCCGACACAACCCACCCTCCCTCAAAAATAAAAAAAAACACAAAAATTGTTGACCCTCATACATGTGAACAACAGCAACCATTGCCGTGCCCAGATTCTTGAATCCAGTAGCTTCAAGTGTGAACGGTGCTATAAATATATAGAGGCTGTAAACACAGCTCCTCTGCTAGCATACTCACATCCCAATGTGTGTGTAAACACTCTGACACATGCACACCCACACTGACCTCTGTATCCATCTCTCCTCTCAAAGGTACAGCGCAGTGTGTCGTCCAACCAGAAGCCTCAGAACCGCAGAGCTACTGACCAGGGTGAGTTTGGTGCGTGTCGGAGGGGGAGGTGCGAAGCAGGTGTGTTAGAGAAGGTTATTAAATGGAAAGTTGGAAGAAGACAGGCAGGGATTAGAGTGAGATGGTCAGTTGTCAGGATGTCTTCAGGGATGGAAACACAGTGCCAACAAGTCCTGTGAGACTTAATCCTCTTTAAAGCCACCCCAATGCAGATGTAGAAAATAATAAAATAAAAACTCAAGGCCTTTGAAGCCTGTTAATAGAGTCCTAAAAAAAATTCAATTTCAATATAAAATGTAATTAAAAAGTTTAATTTGTCATGAATCTGAGGAGTTAGGGAGTCAGATTCAATGATTGACAGTAAAAATATCAAATGAGATGAAGCAGCAAGTCAAAGGTTTGAGCACAGTAACCAAAAGTCTATCTGATGCATTCGCTCTGTTTCACCAGGCTCCTCCTACTCTAAGAGGGGGGGCCAAGCAGACAACAGGACTGCAACGGAGGATTCTGGGAGGAAGGGTTCATCAGGCAGCTCCACTACCAAGGTGCCAGCCAGCCCTCTGGTGCCCTCCGACCGCAAGAAGAGTGCCACGCCCTCCACCGTGAGACCAAACACCGACACTGTTTACATGACACTTTTAGTATTTAGGTTTTAATTATTTATCAAGAAGGAAATCAAACAAGTGTATCAGGTATAGGATCACATGTAGACACTCAGGGATGAGCGCACTGTCACACGCAGATCCACACAGACAAAATAATTACTTGCTGCGGTTTCAGTGAATAAACAACTTTCCCAAATGTGAGAAGATAGAAGACATCTGTTGGAAAAGTTGAGAGGAATTTTTTTTTAAACTGACGTGTACACTGTTGCCCTTCAGTGTCAGCTGCTGTCAGCCATATTTTATCTCATGCTACGGTCCAAAGATCAAAACAAGTGCTAGTTACTAATTCAACTAATTAAAATAACCGATGTCGGCCAAACTGCAAGAAATGTGAATTGTGTTCACGGTTATGCCGGGAGATCGTTACACTATCTATTTCAGATTTTAGTCATCATCTTTGTCTTAGTCTAGTTTTTTAATTACTTTACAGTTATTCTATCAACTATTTGATTTGTGTAACTTATGTGCATCACTCTTATACAAACCTCAGTTGTTACATTGTTGCGGTTTTGAGGCATAAATACATTTTCTCACCAACAGTCGGTGTAAAGAAGGATGTGTCTAATTCTGTCAAATTGTTTTCGGACACTTCCCATGTGACACTTAACAACAAATGTTTTATTCATAGAAAGTATATCTTTGAAGATTGAGAACGGATGAGAAAAGTATGTCCTTGTGTTTTGTGACAGCCTCCTTTCAACCTCTACACTGGTGTTTTCGTTTTAGTTGCCTGATAAGAACTGTTTTCAGGGCTGTGTGGGTATGTACAGACTGCTTGATTGATATCTCTCTCACTCAGCTGTTAGTTTGTGTGCCAACATGTGACGACTTTATCATTTTTATTAGTGAATGTTATTTCCGCTCCCATGATTCATGTAACTCTGAGCATAGCTAACGTGGGCTGATAAGGCAGAGGAACCAAACATAACTTTGAGAGAGTGCAGGGCCTTTTAAATGATAGCTCAGGGATACTGAGGCATAAACATAAAATTATTTTATAGTCGTATAATGGTGAGGTCAGAAAAACAGGTTTGATCAGGATGAATTGGTAAAGACTGAATTAATTTTAGGTGACTGATGTTACTCATCCTTGCTAGTCAGTCAGCTTGCTCGAGGCTGTTCCAGGAATAAACGTCACCTTTAATGCCAGGAGTCAAACTAACAGTCTTTCAAAACCTTGTCAGTCTCATTCTTCTTTTCTAAATTCTCTCAATCCTCTGTCCACCAAGTTGATTTCTCGTAGTCTTTAGCTGTGTCTTCTTTCTCAATAATTTCTATATGTCTAACATGTCTCTTATTTTATTCTTTTGTACATTCAGAATAGCATCCTGTCCACCGGCACTGGTCGCAGTCGGAACTCTCCTCTGACTGAGAGAGCTACGCTGGGCCAGGGCATCCAGAACGGCAAGGACAGGTACACAAACACACACACACACACTCTAACACAAAATCACAAAAGAGTGAGGTGGTTAGAAGCCCAAGGGCAAGTACTCCCACATACAGTCGCTTTAGCACACAATCTTTATTTTCTCTTGTCATTGGCAACCCAAGTAGCTGCTGTGAGGTTGCTCCCTCGCTAACAGACACATAATACAAACACACTCACCATGGTTTGTGAATGAAGCAGACCCACAGCTGTCCAAGTGACTGAATCCCAGACCTTGGCTGGTACTCTCCAGAGCTCTGCCAGCTGGCTCAGGGAGGCCCACAGCCTTCCCCCCAGGGCGGGGTGAGCCCTCCTGGACAAGAAACTCAGGCTCTCCTGGGAATTTAGGCCAAACCTCCAGTAGATTACAGATTACCCGAGATGGCTTGATGAAGGCCTGCCAGTCAGAGCAGGGCAGGATTCGATGGGCATGCACACCCACATACACACATGAGGGTTGACGTATACTGACACTCAACCTCATTTGTTCTTCAAACTCTTAACCTACTTTCTATTATTTTCCTTTGATAAAATATTCTCTTGCAATGACTTCCCCGGTATTACAGTCAGTCAGCAGATGGAAAGGTAAAAATCCTGAAGGAAAACATGCTTAAATTTCAAAATTGGCGATAATATTTCAGTAATAAACAGCAAAAAGCAGCACATCTATTCTTTTATAAAATAAAATAAAATAAATGCTGTAAATTTAGCCCTAAGTAAATTTATTGGTGTGTATTCCTTTTATTGGACTGGGATAATGCAGAGTGTGATATTCCCACAGTTTCCCCCTTTATCATTTTTAATCTGTCTTTAATTCATCCTTCCAGCTCTCCTTTCTTCCTCAAAACCATGAAACAATTATTTTGTAGACAAAAAGGTGTTTTGTCCACATTGGAGTTGCTTGATTGAACTTTATATATTTATTTTAAGGCTTTAAAAACATACCGTCATACATAATTTTAGCTGCCCATTGAAGTCGAAGGCGTCGCAAATTTCTTTGATGACGTCTGGAGGCTTCAGCTCCCGATGTTCAGTACACGTCACACATGTCCATACATACGGTTTAAGTGCACGCTCATCATTCATGCTTAACCAGCTTGGTGTGCCTTCTCATAAGCATTAAACATGATGCCAAACCATAATCCCTACTACGATGCAGTGTTCATTGTCATTACAGCTTTTTTACTTGTTCATGTATCAGTCTCAAATGACTCCTTTGTTCCTAATACAAAGTCTTAACGTCAAAATTTAAAAAATGATTAAATTGAGTCCATGTTCAGGCTGTAGAGTCTGATACATTTCATTTATTACTTTTGAAGATGAAGCACTACATGGTGACAAAGTGGTCATTTGAGACAGCATTGCTTTATAGTACTGTGGGTCTTTTAGCTCTAGAAGGCTCTGCTAACTTAGTGGTTGTCATCTGCTTTGGTTTTAAAGTTACTTTTTTTTTTGGTCATCATTTATGCTTTGAAGTTTGGGCTTTTTATACTTGTTACCCCCCCCCCCCCCCCCCCCCCCCCTCCTCCTTCCCTCCCCAATTATTACTTTTTTCCTTCTACCCTTTCCTAATTTCCTCCATTTGCTTTTATCTCCCTCTGAGCTCCTCTGCAACTTAGGTCGCTCACTTTTTCTTGGCTCCTCCTTTCTTTTCTTTCTCCAGCTTCCTTTTTGCCTTCTTGTCTATATATTAATCTTTTTTTCTTTCTTTTCTTTCTTTTTTCCCCCCGCTCTCTTGAAGGAGATTAGGAGGACTTGTGATGGAATATTAACTCTTAGTGGCACTATATGGTCCCTGTACTCGCCTCTTAATAGGCTTACACGTACACAGAAATATCCACTCACACTGAGTCCATACACATACAATAGCACTGACACAGGCACAAGCTTAAACATACATGTCACACACGCTCCAACTCTTGCCACACACACTGGGTTGTCCAGTTGAACCCTGTTATTTTTCCATCACTAGCTGCACTAATCCCTGTCAGGAAGAGTGTGTATATTTCTCTCAGCTATGTGTTTGTTTTCTGTGTAATAAGCAGCTGTTTGGTTGACCTCTGTAAATGTCCCTCTCTCTCTCTCTCTCGTTGCTCATTCCTTTGCTCTCTCTTTAGCTATCTCTCTCTCTCTCTCTCTCTCTCTCTCTCTCTCTCTCTCTCTCTCTCTCTCTCTCTCTCTCTCTCTCTCTCTCTCTCTCTCTCTCTCTCTCTCTCTCTCTCTCTCTCTTGTACCACTCTCCCCTGTCTCTCACCATGTGGGTAAAGTCAAGTTAGAGCTGTTGGTAACATGCAGAGCTTTGTAGCCCATAGCAACCCTGCTGATTAGCAGAGAATCCAGGAAATAGCCAGTGTTGTTTTTGCTTAAGTAATTCTCTAAAATGCTTTCTATTTCATAAACAGTGAAGGGTTGTGTACTGTAGGAAAGTACAGGAAGATTTGAAAGAAGGGGAAGTTTAGCACTCGACAGGCAGAAATCAGCAGACAGGTTGAACCGTTAAGACTGCAAGCTCAGAGGTCAGAGTGATCAACCGTAACAAGACGGTGAAAACATCTGCTTGCTTACATGGTGGAAACTCAGCATCTTAACTGCCTGTTCTTTAAAAAAATGCAAGTTAGTGTAAATTGGTGTTAATGTAAATGTAGGGATGTCACTATTGATTCATCTGCAGTTCATTTTTCTTAATCAATTAATCTTATATAAGTCTATAGAATATGTACAAATAGTGAAAAACTTCCATCACATTTTCTCAGAACCTTGTCTGGTCAACTACTACAATAGAAGACAAAGAATATGCTGCAGGAATGTAGGAAATATGCATCTAAATGTTTTTGGTTAGATGAGTTTGTTGCCCCTTCTCAGGAGGTTAAACAGGTGCAGTGGCAGATATGTGAAATAATATGAGAATAATTAAATAATCCTATGGGTATTTTTTTAATTAAAAAGTGTAAAGGGGATTTTTTTTTAAGGAAAAAAAGATTGTATAAGTATGTAGGCCTGCTATAGAGCCAATTAGCTCAGCAGTAAAAAGGTTTCCTGGTCTCTCTTTCATTTTATGTGGTGAGTGTTTTTTTTAATTATATATTTCTGTTATTTTGGTGACCTGACTTTGCCCATAAAATGTGTCTTTTAGTGTTTTTTCAATATCTGTCATCCAATGGGGAGTGTGTTAAAGTTGGTCTTTTTCGTGCTGTGCCATTTGTTTCTGGTAGATTTTACATCAAAAGATAAAAGCACGAGAACACAGTCGGGCTTTAACTGTGGTTTGCCACTTTTTGTTAAAACATGATGAAGAAAAAAAAAAGACCAACTTTTCCTTCTTTTTCCCTTTTATATGTGCTCTTTGTTTTGTCTTTGCGTGTCTACTTCCTCTGTTCTTCCTCCTGTCTCTCTCTTTTCTCACTCCTTCCTCCCTCCTTCCCCTCCCCTCCCCCCTTACTGTGTTTGACAAGTGCTGCTTCTAACCATGCTCCACCTCACCTCCCTGCCCACCCACACACAAACCCCGCCCGTTGTGTGTCCTGTCTGTTGGTGTGTTTGATTGTGTGACGTTTTGGTGCGTTTGTCCTGCATTGGTATGTTTGTGGGTGTGTGTGTGTGTGTGTGTCGGGCGGGGCACTCCTCCTGTTCCTCCTCCCCTCCTCCCTCCCAGCCTAAACACTCCGGGCTCCCGCGCCTCCACTGCCTCGGCTGCTGCCGTCCTCTCATCCTCCTCCTCACGTCCCCGCCACCACAAGTCCCTGTCTTCCTCCAATCATCCATGCCCCTCTGACCTGCACGCACCACGACCCAGGCAAGTCTCTCTCACTCACTCACACTCAGACACATACCCACAGCTCCCTTACAACCCCTCTCAGCACACAACACTTTACCCCACCTAAATCATCAACTTTCCCTAAAGACCTCCACGGACAAAGAGGAAATGAAGAAAGGATGAAGGGATTTGTCTGCTCTGAATGCTCCCATTACTGCTAGTCTAACAGAGCACTAGCTTTTTTGGGGGGAAAACAGCTCTTTGATTAAAACCAATAAAATAAAATTGATCAAATAGGTGAGGTTTTTCCACTAAGAGTTGTTGTATTCATTAAACACATACTGCTCTGTATACCAATAGCAACCACACATATTTTGACCTGAGCAAAGCCAGTTTCACCAATTGCTGCATCTCATTTATTTCTGGTCGTATGTTTTATACACTTTTGGTTTGTAAATGTCTTTTAATCAACTAGAAAATATCATTTAATAGAAATATATTTAGATGCACTAACAAACTTGAAAGAAGGCTTCTGTTTGTTGACGCACCACAGAGATTAGATAAATCAGTGATATTTGAACACTTTTAGAAATGCTCACAGCTAAAATCTGCTGTAAAACCTCAGATCACTTCCTGATGATTATGATTTTTCCCGTCATGGCAAACCAAAACCAGGAAGCAGAGTTAGCAGCAGTGTATCTGCAAAGAGAGAACATGACTCTGTGACTGTGTGACTAGAATAGTTGTGTTGTTGTGTGAATTTCTTGAACAATGCGGTTTAGTATTTACCCACATGTACCATAGTGAGATGTCCAACATTTGAAGAAACTTGCTATAAAAGACTCACCAGTTACTAAGCAACAGCCAGGAAGTAGCTTGTAGAGTTCAGAAATGTGTACTGGCTAGCAGTGAGTGTTGAGACGTTGACATGCGTTGTCTTTGGCCAGTCAATCACTTTCAAACTTCACATTTCCTACTAGACCATAACTGAAACGTCAGAGGTTGAGAACAAGAAGAGCAGGTTTTTGACTGCACTTTACCTCTGACAGACCACAGTTGCTTTTTCTTCTTCCTGGCAGGAAACAAAAAAAAGAGAGAGAAAAAAACAGACAGATTTGGAGTTCAAAAACAACTCCAATTTTAGTGAAGAACATTTTAAAGAGACGTTTATATACCAGCATGGGGTCTTAACAGCTAATAAACTAGTTTCCTTAAATGCCGGACAGTGTTAGTTTGGGTTCTGGCTTGCTTGAGTTAAAGGTGCGTTTAATCTCTGCCTTCAAGATAATGGGGATAAAAATTAGTTGAACAAGTTGAACAAGCTGACATGTCTTTGAAACTAACTGCTGACTATACTGGACAAAGGCGTTACATGTTGTCATCTCAGGAAATTCCAGTTACCTAAAGGTTATGAGAAGATTAAAACATTTTAAAGTGCCAAGAAACGTCAGAGCACAGTGTAAACAGACTTGCTTTGGTAAGTATAGCTTAGAAGTCAAGGGAAAGACATTGTAATTATGGTGGAAGTGATATCGGAGGAAAATAATCACACCATTTAGCACTGAAACTAAACCATGTCGTTTTCAAGCTGTTGTGAACGCTACAGCTGACTGTCTCTGACACAGACACACATGCGCTGCCTTCATGAGACCAAGATCTGTAATGTGTCACAGAAATGCCCCGTTTCAGTTTGACAAACTGAAGTCACATCTTAACATTCAGCAATTACACTTTAGCAATTAATAGCAGAAACAACTGGACAGATTCATCAAGCTGTCGGGGTGAATTGATTGATCCATAAACTTGCCTCTCTGAGCCCTACTAACCTGCCTAGTCTACCTGTGCTGGTAGACTGTGCAGGTAAGTGACATAAAACCTGTCAAAGAATGATATTAAAAATGCAGCTGCTCTGGGGAGAACTGGACAAAATGCAGATGTAGTTTTGTTGATGCATGTTTCTGTGAAAACATATTTGTGTACATCGTCCTCGATTAGTCTTTATGGCCTGTTGTTTGATTACACAGGATTTTCCCTGGTTCGCAGAATTTCAGTTCTGTGTTTTTAACCAGGAAGTAGGGTCACTCTGCACGTCTTTATACATGTGGCCTCATACAGCCTCAGTCAGCTAAAAAAGAAAACAAAAAAACCACCATGCAAATGAAGCAGCCAGGGAAAACCCTGTCTCCATCTATTACCTGCTAAATGTGTGGTTGATGAATTGAATGGACTTGATGGTCATCTGTGTGAAGTTGCTCTCTGTTTGCTTGGTGTTTGTGTTGCTTTGCCGGCTAGCTTCATGCAGCTTGCTTAAGACATTGTTTCAAGGGCTACTCTGATATTTTGAATTTTAGTCCCTTTTCCTGGCACTTGTTACAAAAGGGGTTAAAGTTTTATGTCTCTCAGCTAACTTAAATACTGCTCGAGGCTGAGCTGATAAGCCACTTTCACAGACATAGACCCCCACCCCCCCTTGTGACACTTGTCTAGTGGAAAAAAACCCGAAAACAAATGTCAGACTAAAATTCCAGCAGAGCAAATGTCAAAGTGGCCCTCTGGCTGTATGTGGTTTTGTCTGCTCTATGTTGAAGTCTTATTCTGTTGCATGCATCATTCAGCAGTGAGCTTGGGCCATTCAGAACCTGGTTGGGAACGCTGGAGAGAAGGTACCGCTCCAATACGTAGCCAGTACCCTGTTTGAAGAATAGGCACCTTTTCTCAGCATATAATCCCTTCCATTCCTATTTTATCCAGCTGTCCCCAAATACCTTCAGAAAAGAAAAAAAAAACATCTCAAATGCCATTCTCATAAATTTAACATGTCTATTAACAACCTGTGGTACTGCATGAGTGTTCATGTACTGTAGTCAAGCAGGCAAAGCTACACTGTGGCAGCTCCACATTTGTATAAAGCATTTAGTATAGGCAAATCAAGTGTGCAAGAAAATCCTCCAGCTGCACCATATAACCACATTAACCTGCAACCACATCATGCCACACTGCAGACTCCAGCCAGACTCTTCTCATAAGTGTCTGTCAAAACTTCAGTTAACTCATGAGCCACTGTTACAACTCGTGAACCAACTGTTGAGCCTTTTAAAAAGCAACCATGTGGCCTGTTAACAAGGCAAGCAACAGGTCTGTGTGTCATTTAATTAGATCGTTACCCCACCCCCCCAACCCCAAAAATGTGACCGTGGGTCTTTGCATATATTGAAACTAATTAGAAAAGCTACCCTCTCTTAGCAATATGTAGTTTCATCTTCATAACTATATTGTCACACTGGTTCCCACTACTCTGCCTTATCCAGCCTCTTTTTTTTTACCCTTCCATCTGTATCCATAGATGACCTCTCTGTCTCTGTGTGTGTGTGTGTGTGTGTGTGTGTGTGTGTGTGTGTGTGTGTGTGTGTGTGTGTGTGTGTGTGTGTGTGTGTGTGTGTGTGTGTGTGTGTGTGTGTGTGTGTGTGTGTGTGTGTGTGTGTGTGTGTGTGTGTGTGTGTGTGTGTGTGTGTGTGTGTGTGTCGTTAATCCATAGCAGAAAATTTGAACATATCCACATACACTGTGGGCTCGACTGAAAAGCCTCCTTTGTTACATTTTTTTAAGGATGTTGAGTGTATTAGAGATCTGCATGGTCCTGTCATGCAAATTACTCCCTGCTGCCACAGACCTGCTATCTTAGCAATTCAGGTCACTCATGCCCACAAAACTGTTTCTTTTTTTTAATACACCTGTGGTCATTTAAAAAAATCAATAGAGTTTTTCCATCTGCACTTTCACGGCCACGCGTTGATTCCCATTAACAGTGTAAACACACCGAGCAGTGCTGAGTCATCGTGTTTCGAGCCTTTTTAAAAGTCAAAAATTAAAAGTTTCAGTTGGAGGCAGTTGTAACAAAGGGGACAGAAGCGTTCCAGGTCACGTCCCTACTGCTAGTTTATGTGGTTTGCCAAAGATAAAAAACACATTTGTGCTCTCATTGGGCATCTCAGTCCTGTAGCGCTGTAATTTCCCAGCTTGGGATCAATAAAGTATATCTATCTATCACTCTTCAAAAGACTGCACGTGTGTATTAACTCATTACTCTTTACTAACTCCACTCTCTGTTTTCATTACGCCGTGTGTGTGTGTGCACTTTGTGTTTGTGCTTTTGCCATTGGTATGTTATGTAATCTGCTGCAGGTGTACAAGTGCCTCGTACTGCCACTGAAGATGCATGTTTTTGTCTGTGTGTGTGTATATGAGAGATAACTGGAGGTATGTGATGCTTTGGCCTATGGCCGAAGCTAAGAGGATTAACTGTGTGTGTATGTGTGTCACTAACCTGATGTGGCCCTAAATATTGACTTGCCTGACTTTAGGGATTATATGAAACATCAGAGCGAGCACTTTGAACAGACATAGATACTTGTATGACCTAACATTGAAGGGTAAGTAGCACTTCAGGAGGAAGTGTTTTTCTTCTTTTATGGGTTTTTCTAACTATGTTCTTCTCTCACCCACCCTCTTCTCCCATCTTATTTTTTTCTTCTCTTTTCTTTGTCTCTTCTCTCCTACCACATCACCTCAACACCTCACTTTGTTCCTCTTTTTTTTCTTTCTTTCTTCATGCTTCCTCGTGTCTCGTTTCCCATCTGCACCACCCTGAATTCTTCTTCCTTCATTTGCACCTCCTCCTCTCTACCTTGTTTCTTATCACACCTTCCAAACTTCTTATTCCTCCCAAATCTATTTGCACCTCTTTCCTTCTCTGCACATCCACTTCTCCTCTCCTTTGCATCACCTGTTCTTTACCTTTCCTCCCTCCATTGTCCTCCTCTGTTTCTTCCCAACCTCCTTTTACAGCGCACCAGCTCAGCGGGCGCCTGTTGCCTCCCCATCTGCCCACAACATCAGCAGCAGCGCTGCCGTGACAGACCGCACCAACTTCTCCCGAGGGGTGGGCATCCGCAGCACGTTCCACGCAGGCCAGCAGCGAGGCGCCCGGGACCAGCAGGGCTCCGCCTACCCCGGCGGGCCCGCGTCCCCTTCGCTGTCACACGGCAACAGCCAGGCTCGGAGGGCACATGGTGGCACAGGGATTTTCAGCAAGTTCACATCAAAGTTTGTACGCAGGTGAGTGCCGGAAAGGAGAGGAAAGAGCATGGGACAATGAAAAAAGTGTAAAAAAATTAAGATTATGCAGAGTTGATGAAAAGAAAAAAAAACAGCATGAGAAGTTAATATGTGGTTGTAGTGTTCGGTAGAGAACAGAGAGAGGAAGTAGTAAACAGGAAGGACAAGAGAGGGCATGCGGCAGAAGAAGGTACAAATACTAGCATTTGAGAGATGCACTCTAACAGTGAATGCAAAGCACTTGTGATAGCCACTGTTTTATGCAGCTAGCTTGTAGCTCAAGTACAGATTTGAGGGTTTAGCTTAAACAGAAAATGAGTAGGTTTACATTACAAGTCATTTCATGTGCTCATTTCCTCTCAGGAACGACCTAGTGTACGTCCATGTCAGCCATTGGTTTCAGAGTATTTCTTTAAAGGGGCTGCTCTCATCTCTTCCCTATCACTAAACTCTTGCTGATCTGTAACTCTGCTGAGAGTAGAAAGGGAGAGGAAGGGAACAGCTGTGTCTTCTCTATAATTTTGTTTGGTGCAGCGGTGACCAAGGAGCAATTTTGGTTTTTGGTTCCACGTCTGGCCCAGTTTTCATCTCACTCCTCCAGTGCAGGTTGCAGCAGTAAAACTACTCTCGTGGGTACCTGGTTGTAATGCTAAACTGGTTTTATTTATGTTGGTTTTATTTTCTCTGTAATTGGAGTCGGTTTTCGAGCTTTGATCCTTCTCCTCTGTAAATGCAGAGAGGAGACGATGGAGTGCGTTGTGGTTTTAAAAAGGGAAAGTAACAGACAAGAGGGAAAAGCCAGACAGACTTACATAGTATGTTGTGTTAAATATGACAATGAGAAACGGTCACAGATAGATATCTACATGGATGTTTGGCCTTTGACATGTTAATATTGGCATTAGTCTTTAGTCATGTAGCACCAATTTATAATGGTGAATTTGCCATTTAGTGCACAATAAGATTTACTGTAAAAAGTTAAAGATAATTGAAGAATAATTAATCATAGGCTGTAATTGTCTTGTTAAATTCTGAATGTATAATTTGATGATCAAGGGAAAATGGTTATTCTGTATTTATCTTACTTTCTATAAAAAACATTAGAAGACTGAAATCTACAGCGCATTAGTTGCCTGTCAATAGTTGCCAGACTTTCTATTGCTGTCTGTGGCACTCAGCCCAACTTCATTCATTTCTAATCAGTCTTAAAAAGCTTGTCACAGATTATCATTTAAAAAAAAAGGCTCAGTGATGTCCTAAAACAGCTGGGCACTGTAGCTTTTAACAAACATTACTCAAACAGGAGTAGCTAGTGTATTTGTTGGAGACTATTTTCAGCAGGACAGTGTATGTGGGATTGACCCAAAATAAATCCAGTGCAACAGTGTGGCTTATGATGTGTTTTTAATAGACAACAATGAAGCTCTGCTGCACTGAGGAATAAGATGTATTTAGCTTCAACTACAAAACAATACTTGTTAGGATCAATTTATTGTTGATTTGAGTCTTTTTTTGGAATTGGTTGACAGTAAAAAAAAAAAAATTATAATATCACCAGCTTTGTCAGATGATGGTGTGAACTGTGTACAGTCACAATGAGAAGGGAAAAAATGATGAAGAGTGTGTGAAGCTGACTGGAATATTATTATCTGAGGCTGAGGAAGAGGCAGGAAGTGAGGGCCTTTTAAGGTGGCAGGAACGAACAAGACAGGAACAGGAAAGCCCGAGAGAGCAGCGAATGAAGAATGAGAAGGTGAGAGATCCTCCGTTGTCGCCCAAGCAGCCATGCACAACATAGGTGTTGAAATATATGTAAGAAAGGAACCAAAAGGAAGAAAGAATGAGCGTACAGTGTTATTTGGGGGGGGTTCATGAGCTTGAAAGAAAGAAAGAAAGAAATTGAGAATGATCAAGTGCCTTGCCTGCATGAGTGGGTGCTGGTGTACTGTGTGTGTGTGTGTGTGTGTACAAGCACAGCCACTCTCCAGGCCTCCCACTCAGAGATACTGTAGCTCCGTGGCGACAGTAGCCATGGTTACACCGGAGATATCACTTTTCCCTCAACTATAAATACCGCTAGTGGGGACACCTTGACACACATGCATGCACGCACGCACGCACGCACACACAGAACACACACACACACACACACACACACACACACACACACTTTCTAACTTGGCGTGCTGGTAGGAAGTAGAGGTGGTGGAGAAAGAGAGATTGTGTTGCATTAGTACAGTTTGACTGAACACACACAACACACACACACACACACACACACACACACACACACACACACACACACACACTTAGGTTGTGTGTTTTATTCACATATCATATAACCTCAGCACAGCACTTTCCTGCTTGGAGTGAGAGTGATGTTTCTCTGTCCTTCAAACACATTGCATGAGTGTGTGTGGGTTTGCATGAGTGTGTGTGAAGGAGATTAAGTTTCTCAATGTATGTTGAAGATTAAGTTATTGCTTAACATGTGCTTTTTCATTTGAAATGTGTCTTTGTGTGTGTACAGGAGATGCTTTCTCTCTTTTTTCTTTTTCTTTTCTCTTTTTTTATTTATTTTTTTAAATAAAATGTTATCACGTTTGAACTTTTCACTCACAAACACTTCTTTTCAGGATTAGCCAGGACTGCTCTGTGTGTGGAGGAGCACTTCATTTCATGTAGGGAGGGGCGGGTGCAGGGTGACTGTGTTCAGACGGGGGTCTCTTAATGGAATGTTCCCACAGAGTCCATTAAATCCCTTATAACTGCATTTAATGAAGTCTGTCGACACGTTCACATCAATAATTCCCACATTTGAACACATGTAGAATGCAGAGACACTGGTTTTCTTTTTTGTTTTGTTTTGTTTATTTTTGTGTGTTTTTTAGTTTTTTTGCTCTTTCTGCTTCAATCCCTAATGAGCCTGGTTCATGTTTTTTGCTTTAAAGTTGACTATTGCGAGGGCAGCTTGTCTTTTACAGGAAAGTCATAAATATATATAAGTTTTATACATACGTTTTTTTCTCTTTCTTTCTTTATCCCTCTTTTGTTTTTGTAGAAATCTCTCGTTCAGGTTTCCGAGAAGGTAGGCAACATCCCCAACGTATATAATATAACCCCTTGACATATATCCGTATATTCTCTTCTTCATATATATTTTACATATATATATATATATATATTTCCTCCCCTTTTGGTGTTTCGTGCAGCTTTTTGTTGAAATTTTCCCTTGTGCCTTGAGCCTTATCTTTTCTCCTCCTCTTTTTTTTCTGTGGTTGGCCCCTTTTTTTGAGCCTTCTGGTTTTGAGTGCCGTGTTTTGGCCCATTTTTATTTCTTTTTTTGTATTACTAACTACCCCCTCACCCACCCACTCACTCACTTAACTCACTCACTCACTCACTCATCATCATGTGGCACAATAACACCTCACCCCTCTCACTCTTCATCCCTCCATCGTTCCTCCCACCCACCTCTCCCTCATCCTCACCCCTCCTCCTTTTCCATTTATTTACCAGGTAGAGTGTGTGTGTGTGAGCTCATACACCCTCCCACCCCCACCCCTTCTCCCCCTTAGCGCTCTAGATTTAGGTCGAGTCTTAATGGTGCAATAGATCAAACTACTCCCTTCCTGCTCTTAACTCTTTGCTTTTCTTAGCTTCAGATGCAGGTAATTTAGTCCTTCCGCTCCAAATCTTTGAAGTCATGGTACAAAAATGTTGAATCCCACACTAATTTAACCATTTTCATGACAGAAAAGAGACACAGGCTAGCAGAATTCATTTTATGATTAGTAGTAGTGTCATTTTCCCCAGTGATTTTTTAATCTTGCTAACCAGCCTAACGCTACCTACCAAACCCTCCAAACCATCACCCATCTCACCTCTCTGCTTTCATACGTTTGGTCACTTGAATTTTCATTAGCCGTAGAAGACTGAAGTTGTGACTTGTAGTTTCTGATCCCACTGGGAATACAGTTGTAATGATAAATCTCTGGCTGTAGTCGGTAGTCATGGACGGAGGTAGAGAGGAGGAGAGGACCCAGGAGGGACGGGGCTGCAGTGTTTCTCAGGCTGCACTCTTTTCTGGAGGCTGCACTCTTCCTTTCTTTCATCGCTCTGTTCTCACTCTGGCACTGGCTCTCTAACAGCAGCAGCAACAGAACTGGATGGCTTTGACCTACTCTGGCTGTAAAAGACCTTTTATTGTTGTGGACACACACACACTGAGGACACTTCATGGCACATATATGTATATTCACACTGACACAACACTCGTATAAACACAAAAATCCATGTCTTATTTCTCTCCACACATGTTGATACATTTTACATTTATAAATGCTCATGCTGAACACATATATCACAAACATGTGTAACACACACAGACACATACACACACACTTCTACATCCTACCACACAGCAGTGTTGTCTGCTTTATACCAGCAGATAGAGCAATTTTCCTTCTTAATCTGGACCATTGCTCCACCTGCTGGTCAGAAGGTGTAATGTGTAAGGTGTTTTTTTTTTTAAACACCGCACAATGGTGAACTGCTGTTGGAACTCATTTTTTGTATAAGTAACTTTAACCGTGGTGTATATAAGGATTATTATATGTATATGTATAAATATGGGGCATATTAGTTATTATAGATAATTATGAATAGATGAGTGACATGTATTTACAGTGCACCATATATAGTCAAAGTGTTGAACAATGTGACAAGTGACTCTTGTATTCATTTCAAAGTCTTTTGTTCCCCGTTGATGTCACAGTGCCCCTCCTCTGGTAGCCATTTTGCATCCCTCCATGTTTACCTAAATCATACTGAGCATGCAAAATGGCATAAGTGATTTTAATTTTGCATTGTTCACCAATTTACCTCTATAATTTTAAGATATACTTGTGTAACTTTTTCTACTTCTCCCACTTGCCATTTGTCATGTACTCTATATTTCTTTTAACCATGTTTCTATTGCAGGAGGTATTTTACCTGACATTTTAAATTATTATTATTATTATTTTTAATGGGGCAAAACAGGAATGATGTATTTTCCCACAACCAAATGAATTTAAGACCATAAACTGCTGAATTTGTCATTTGTGTCACTTTCCTTCCATCGTCTGCACGTGTTTTATTGTTTGTCCGTCTTTGTTTCTGTCTGTTTTGGCTTTTCTCCCTTAAGTTTATGTGTGTTTTCAGTCATGTCTGCTGGTGTGTGAGAGAATATTTGTGTATATGTGTGTATGTTATATTAGCTATAGTTTAAAGTGTTGTTTTTATAGAGTGTGTATGTGTGTGTTAAAGAGCCTGTGTGTAGGTCCAGTGTTACTAATAAAGGTTTTAACACAGCAGTGGGATCATTAATGCTCCTAACCTCCTTTAGTCACAGGACATGCACTCACCATGCCAACCATCCTGTTCCAAATTATTCCATCCTAGTCCAAAGTTCCATCTCATATTTTGTTTCCAACATTCCGTTTTGTTGGAATACATTTCATTTCAAACCATTCCATTCTGTCCAAACCATTCCATCTCTGCTCCATTGTTCTTTGTCACATTTTGTTCCCAAAGTTCCATTGTGTTGCAGTCCAAACCATTCCAATCTATTCTAACTGGTTGGAAATGTTTTAATTCTGGTCTAAACTGCTCCATTACTTTACCAGCAGTTTCACTTATTCCCAGATTCCCCATCCTGCTTTGAGCAGCTTATTTCATAGGGGGGGGGGGGGGGGGGGGGGTGATAGAGTGGTTGCACAGAGTGGACTGGCATTTAGACCTGGAGTGTGTGGGCTGCGTAGTCCTCAGCTGGTTCTTGAATTAAATTAAAGCATCCTCTATAAAGTCAGTGGAATTTAATATTTGGCATGGAGGCTGGATGTGCTTGGATTGGAACTGTCAGGCAGGCATGGCGAGCAAGCGTGCTTGTGTCGAGCCGGCTGATTTTACTATCTGTGTAAAAGTCAAAACTGTTGCCCATGAGCCACCCAAAAGACTAAACTTGTGTTGATTTTTCTCGAGGAGTCCGTATGAGGGAGAGGGTCGGGATGAGGGGAGCAGGTGAGATACAGAACAGACTGGGGAAAAAAAAAACCAAAAACCCTGCATACCCTTCAGAAGCCCAGACTCTACCAAAATCCGCCTGCCAAATCAGTAGACTGGAGCCAATCAGTAGATGATCTCTGAGCTTGTTTGTGAATGGCTGGGAGAGGGAAGGAGGGGGGAGGGAGGTGGGGGGGCGAGCTGGGATGTAATTGGTTGGTGATGGTGATATAGTGGCTTAACCAATCAGGGGATGGGAGATTAGCAGTGAATGGTAGCATCCCAGATAGCGAGAGTGCTGGTGTTAGAGGTTGACCTGCATGATGGTGTGTGTGTGTGTGTGTGTGTGTGTGTGTGTGAGGGGAAATCAAATCCAGTACCCAAATGTGTGTTTGTGTGTAAGTAGACCTGAAACTTATCAACCATATAAAACACACACACAGAGATGTAAATCCACACATTTTTGTAACCAGAGAAAAAGGCGCACACACAAACACATACAGGGGTACTTAAATTTTTGTTTGCTTTTTGTCTTCATTCATTTCCACGACCTCATCATCTCCCTCTTCCTCTCAATCCTCCCTGTCCATTTCTCCCTCCTCCTCCTGCTGCCTTCTTTGTCTCTACTTTTTAATAATTCTCTCAATTCTTACACTTTTCCTCCTTTTCTCTTTGCTTATTTCTCTCCTCCCTCTTTTCCTTAACAACACCCACCCCCCTACCTGTGGACCCTATTTTTCCCCTCTTCCTACCCCTCTTCTTCCTTTTTTACCTCCTTTTTCTTTCCTTTTTTCTCGTTCTCCTCCACCCTCCCATCCCTCCATCCAGGTCTATGCTGAGCAGTACGGTGGACAAGTCGGAGAAGACGTCAGGCGGTGTTCTCTCCTCCTCTTCCAACAATGATGAGAACAACTCCTCACCAGGATCTGGTAACACTGGTAAGTCAGCTTTAATGATCACTTTCTACTTCTGTAAATAGTTGAAGAAACAGAGTGAACAACTTATAATATCCGACTTTCAAAACAAATTGCCGTCTACACCACGCTACTGAGTGTCTTATGCATAGAAGTGTAAACATATACAGTTAAAACATCTCTCTGTGATTCCTCCATCGCTTCCCACTCTCACCACTCTACTCTCCTCCTCCCTCCAGGTGGCACCGGCACGCCTCCGGCCATCGCCAGCCAGAAGGACTCAGCCAAACCGCGCTCGCTGCGCTTCACCTGGTCCATGAAGACCACGTCGTCCATGGAGCCCACGGAGATGATGCGCGAGATCCGCAAGGTGCTCGACTCCAACAGCTGCGAGTACGAGATGCGCGAGCGCTACATGCTGCTGTGCGTGTCGGGCAACCCGGCGCGCGACGACTTCGTCCAGTGGGAGATGGAGGTGTGCAAGCTGCCGCGGCTCTCCCTCAACGGCGTGCGCTTCAAGAGGATCTCGGGCACATCCATCGCCTTCAAGAACATTGCCTCAAAGATTGCCAACGAGCTCAAGTTGTGAGTGCGAAGGAGCCAGCGAGGAGAGATCAGATTAAAGGGTGGAGGCGGGAGGGCGAAGAGGGTTTGAGCAAGGGGCGGCGAGGATGAAGATGATGCTGTAGACGGGGTGGGGGCACTGTGGAGGTCAGGAGGTAAGCTAAAGGGTGGGATCACTTTTAAAATAACGCGATTGTTATCGACAAAGGTCTGAAGTAGGGCTATCGGTTCTCTGAGACTAGAAAATGTTTCTTTTCTAGAGGTTTCTGTTCCTTAAGTTCCCGACGCCCTGCGTTTAGAAACTCTGAGTTGATCTGCTCTGAGTTGTGAAGTACTTACAGACCGAAGTCTTCTCTCTCCCTGCGGGGTGTTTTTTTTTGTTTGTTTTTTTTGTCACGTTCTACTTAGACGTTCCACTCTTCTGCATGTCCGATCTGCTCTGTTTTTTTTATTTTAGGAGTCTCACTTTGATCACTTTGACCACTCCTGTCACTTCCTGCTGTTTATTCAGTTTCTCTGCACGGTTCTGCTGCCAGGTGTTTTGGGTAGGAGGGAAACCGGGTGAATATCGGGGGTTGGATGGAGGACAAATATAGCGGAGAGAAGCTGGAAAATAAGAAACTTTCTTTGAATCTTGGAAGGATTGACAGAAAGTTCAGGTTGGAATATGGAGCCTTATTTTGCTGGAAAACTCAAAGAAGTTTTGATTGAATATGTTCTGATTGTCCTCCAAATCTGAACGGACTCCATACTGAGCCAGGAGCGTAGTCCTCGAGACACGCACGCACACACACACACACACACACACACACACACACTCTCACACTCATACACAAACAGACGGACTATAGATGGATTTGGATGAACGAACTCTCTTCTTGTTGGTGTTGGTAAAAGGACGCTTTCCACGCTCCGCCTGCCCAACCCCCACCCTCCCACCCTTGAAATGAACTTTAAAAAAAAAAAATCCACCTGATCCTTCCTTCCACCACCTCCCTCCCCCCCCACACACACACACCCTTCCCTACTCTTTATGCACACAAACACACCCCTCTTTTCCCCTCTGATTTCAAACTGAACTCGGCACAAACACATCCATGGTTTTCACCTCTTCACTCCCTTTTCTGCCTCTTTTATTTTTAATTTCTCTCGCCATCAAGTCCGAGGAGGCCAGTTAGTCATCAAGTGTTGATGTTGTCATCGATCCTACAGGCTGAGACTGTAAGCCTGTATTTTTTTTTTTTTAATTTAGTTTCTTCTTTTATTGCTTTTAAAACGAGTTGTGCACTGGAAAAGAAAAGAGGGGCATATTGGAAACCGTGGAGGAACGGACTGATGAACGGACGGGGTCGTCGATGGATTTTTATGTTGCCTTTCTTTTGAAGAATTACATTTTTGGGGTATGTTGTTGTTGCATACGTCAGCACATAAATGCTCAAATGATCTATTTTGTCTTTTTTTTCTTTTCTTTTTTTTAAAATGTTGGTATCGCTTCGGTTGGCATCACGCCTTCATATCCAGAATGTCAACCCTGAACCGACGGATTTCTCTCCCATTTTGTCTCTCAATTTCTTTCTTTCCTTTTCTTTGTTTTCCCCCCCCTCTCCCGCCCCCTCCCCCTTCCTTTTCTGCTACACGTGTTCCCAAAGAGTAAACAGAAAACACAAAGGTGTCGTTGGTAACAAACAGTATGTGTGTGCGTGAGTGTATTAAAAAAAGATCACTGGAAAACAAAGAAAACAAAAAAAAGACAAAGAAGAATCAACGACGACGAATGGTGAATTATTTTCTTCTTCTACTTTTGATTTGATAATATATTTTTGTGTCGTTTAAGAAATTTTGGGTTTGTACAGATCTGGATTTTTTTTTTTCTTGGGAGGGGGGGGTTAGTCAGGAGGGGTGTGAAGGGTCATGTCAGATCATATCATTGCTGCCTTTTCGGTGTAGTGCACCTTTAAAACCCACACACACATATTAAACATCAGCACACAGATCATTTATTGGATTAAACACAGAAAACCCCCCAATGCTGAAGTCAGTGATGTAGTTAATGAAGATGATGATGATGATGGTAGTGAGGACAACTACTGCTCATTCAGTTTTGGCCTTTTTTTTTTTCTTCCATCTGTCTTCATCTGGTTGTTTTTTTACTGGTTCAGAAAGGCTTGAAGCAGAGAGATAAAAGCAGGACAGACTTCTTCATCAAATGTTCTCATATCAGAGCTCACGTTCAAAAAAGAAAAAAAAACACAATAAGAAGCAACTTCCTTTTCTCTTTTTTCTTCCTTTTTTTTGTGCAGACGCTCCAGTTTTCTCAAAGCAGAAGTAAAAAAAAACATCAACACACACGCTGGGGTCAGAGAAAGGGGGTCGATAGGGCGGGACGGCGCTGGGGAGGGGGGGGGGGGGCTCAAGGCTGGGTCCCGTCAGCTGGTTCTACCTTAACTTCACACTTTTCTTTCTTTCTATCACGATGACACACTGTCGTTTTATCATTATTATTTTTTCTTCAGTTTTTAATACGTCAGATTTGTTTTTCTTAAAGTTGATCATTGTATTAAGGTGCTGGGTATTGGATTCTAATTATTATTCTGGCTGTGCTGTTATATTATCTCTTTCAGGGTTGATTTTATTTTACATTATTTCGTTTTACATTGCTGTAATTTACATTGATTTTAAAAACGTGTTCTGAGCAAACTGTAACTGTAGTAGTGGGTTTGGGGTTGGGAGGGGTGATCAACTCCTGAAAAATGTATTATTTGTTTTGTTTTTTTTGTGCAAAGACAAAATGATGAAAAATTACAATGATAGTAATAAAAACAATGATATAATGATAGTCTGACTCTGAAATCCATCTTTTGAAAAGAAAGATGTATGAGGGTTTTATTTTCATTCAAATCAAATCTGTCTTTTCAGGAAGCTCTTCGATGTAGAGCAGACAAAATAATCTCACCATGGGGTTCATTTAGTAGCTGTTGCAGATGATTTTGAACAGATCACATGGTGGTGATGGTCTATGAGGGTCTCATTTACAGACACTTGTTTATGAGACCTTTATTCTGCCTGAGAAGTTGTGGGCTCAGCATGTTCACTTATATTCAGAATATTTCCTGTCAGTTAGTGAGATGAACACTAGAGGACTTTTTTTTCTTTAATTTGCAGATTTAATATTAAATTGGTCAATCTGATTGCAGAAATTAAAAAACAAAAATATTAATACATTTTCTAATTAGAGCGAGACCGATAAGTCAGCTGATATTGGTATCTGTGTGTCAGCGTGCAGGTAGAAGCACCTTTAAGCACAGAAATGTCTCAGATATGTTTAAGAAAATAAATAGAGTCTCTATTATAAAGGCCCTGTTTGTACCTGCGTGTCGGATGACGCGACCACAGGTATGACCAGCAAAGACACGTAGCTGCTCACACCTGTCCTGACTCTGACATCACTTCCGCTCATGGTTACTATGGAAGCGCCAGATGTGTTTACAGTGCGGGTTAAAGAGTTAATAAAATATTTCGATCACTAATAAACATGTACGGGCTTATTCCAGCTGTTCACATTACTCCACGTGCATCTGTGCACATCTCCATTTTTACCAAAACATTCACCCTACTTCGTCCTACATTGATGACGCAATTTCCTGTTACGTTCTTGCCGGGGGGGATGCATTAGGACTGCGTGGTCAAATGCCTCCAAAATCACCTCTAACATACGTCACCACCTTAGTGACGTATGTTAACGTCAGGTGTAACCAGGGTCAGCTGCCAAACATCCCACTCTGTACTGTGGTCACATTTCTGTAAAAAGACAAAAAAAATGGGACTTTTTAAAGGATCCTTGTGAAAAATATATAGCCAATATATTAATAAATGATCAGTTAACTGTCAGCCTATATCTCCATATAAAACCAGCTTCTTCTATTATTGTTTGATTTTTTCTAATCAGTGTTTATCACAGAAGCCTAATGTTGTGTGGATGATGGTTTTGTTTTAGATTGAGATGAAAAATGTCGCCTTGTGTGTGGAGATGATAAATATGTGAGTAAAGGTCTGTTGAAGCTGTGATGCCGCAGCTATAAAGTCATCCTCACCAGCAGACCAGCAGGATGCTTTCTGTGGGGTCACCTGTAGTCTGCGCTGTTGGATCGGTCTATTTCTTGCAGAGTAGTTGGTAGTAAAAAGGCATTTGAATACATTAGTGATGAAACCTGCACTTTTTTTTCAGTGCTGATGGTGCAAACAGACAGAGAGGTGCTGCTGCGCCTCATTTTCCTGCACCAGTGTTCAAACAGCTGCTAACAGAGGCATAGAGTAACAGCTCTCAGGCACCGAGCACTTTTAAATTCATATACAATATTTAATGCAATACATTTCCTCCTGGATGACAATCAGGCTCAAATCTTTCCTTTTTTTAATCCCTTAAAGCAACAAAAGTGTGTTAAAGTGTTATTTTTGTTTAAAATGACAAAACTAAGATGAATAAAGGTGTTGAAATCCTGACAACTCTTTACTTCTTAAACCTTAGATACTTCCTGAGTGAGTCAGAGCTAAAACTTCATCCACCTTTAACTTGAGTCATTGTTTTCCTTTTGTTTTTTTTCAAACATTTCTTACGAGCACCAGTCGGGTTAAAACCCAACAAAACGTGCTTGTGTCCACAGCCCTGCTCAGGAATGTGGGAGCTGCAGGTATTCCAACCTGTTAAAAGTCAGCAGATGCTGTTTTGACAAGACTCTGCATTCGGGAACAGATAATATGCACAAGTTGCTTTAAAATAAGAAAAATGAAATACTATTTGGTCATTTCTTTATTCTAAAAAAAACAAAAAAACATTTGTCAAACACAAACAGTTCAGTTTCCACAATGTAAACAACTTCTCACATACAGTAACACACAAGCAGTTTTTGGAGGAAGGAACATTTTCCACGCGAAGTCAAAAGGCCGAGCCGCTTTAAAGCCAAATGTAGTGATGGGTCGCTTCCACTCCCACACTAAACAGTCTACAGAATAAAGTTTATACATGACCTGTGATCCCAGATCTGCTTCATACTGACTGGCAGAAATAAGCAACTATCAAAAAAATCATTCAGTCGTCTACAATAGTTCGTGACGTTACTCATTTCGCTGCCTCAGGAAGCATTAAAACACAAGACGTAGAGGAAGCTGCACTTCAGCAGGACTGAGAGGCGAGATGCAGCATTTCCTGTCAGACACAGGCCAGTTCAACGTGATGAGTTCTGAAGTGATCAACTGGCTGACGTTACAGCAGAAACTTCTTTTATGCGCCCTCTGACCCTCTCACGCCTCTCACGCCTCCTTTCTCTGTGCCTGGACAGATCGGGGGGGAGCTGCCTCAGCTGGACTTCACATCTCTGTAAACTCACTTTTTTTTTGTAAAGACTCGGACGTGCCGGCTAACAGGACGCTGGAGTGAAACAGAATAGGTTTTACTTTTTCTTCCTCTCCTACATGGAACCTCAATGTATGCAGAGCCAACACTGAAATATAAAACAGACTCTTCTTCTTGCAGACACAGCTAATCTGTGCTTTTAAAGCGACGACTGACTTTGGCTCAACATTTTCTTCTTTCTATTTTATTTTTTTTTTAATGTGCGGGAGCTCAGAAAAGTGTCTCCTTCACTCTGTAAATCAGGTTTGAATGTCAAGTGGAAAAACGAGCTGTGGCAGACGTCTTATTGAAATGTGAGACGAAGTCCAGCTGCACGTGTTGAAAGGCTCTTTTTCTCCTTAAGAACTGAAATACACCAGGGACGGACGCGGCGCTGCGTTGTCTACCTGCTACACCTCCTCTGTCTCCGTCACTGCATTAGGTGATGAAGCAGGATTTTGGAAGCAGAGGCTATTTTTAGTGGTACTGAGTAGATTTAACGTTTTAACTGCAGGATCATGGATACATATCGATTTGATTGATTTGAATATGCAATGTTTAAAAAAAAGAAGCTGTGTTGCCTCTGGAACAATGAGGTGGAGGAGATTATTTTTTAATGTATTTTTTACTTGCTGGATGCACTTAAAGAAAAGAAAAAAAGACCACAAAGGAGTGGCGCAGCGTCAGTGCCCGGTGTGTTTCAGCCGTTAGTGCTCAGTCAATAATCATAATAAAGTATGCAACATCTAAACTACTTACAAGAACTACCTGCCTACCCTATGGCTCACCTTTAAAAGTCTAGTCAAAAAAACAAACAAAAAAGAGAAAACATCACTCCAGTTAATAATACTAGTAATACATGGCTATGAGAGAAGAGGGAGACAAAAACCAGGCTCTTTTTTTCCGTTTTCGCCCAATTCTGAAAACCTCTAAACCGTACCTTCGCTCCTCACTGAGGGTCCCAAGTTTTAAAGCAGAGCTCCGAAAAGAAAAAAGCAGGTTACTTCACATCATTTGAAGGATTGTTCTAATCTACGTGACCTCTCAGGAGGAGCGGGTTGGGCTCGGATGTGAGAAACTCTTCTTCCAACCCTCCTTTTCAAACTTGTCTGTCTCTCATTTATTCTTTATTCCTGAAGGCTGTTTGGATGACTTGATACCTGCCCAGTGGAACCTACAGTACATATATATATATAGTATATGTGTGTGTGTGTGTGTGTGTGTGTGTGTGTGTGTGTGTGTGTGTGTGTGTGTGTGTGTGTGTGTGTGTGTGTGTGTGTGTGTGTGTGTGTGTGTGTGTGTGTGTGTGTGTGTTTCACCACACTCCTCCACAATCCAGATGTTCGGCAGTTGCCATGGAGACTAGCAGGTGGGTTTCCTCTTTGTGGTAGTGATATTTTTCAACAGCCTGATGATACAGTGTCTCTTTTTGTTGATCAGGGCGGGTGTGTCTGTGTGTGTGCAAATAAGTGTTGGTTTTGACTCTAGCTATTTGTAGGGTGTGTGTATGTGTGTGTGTCTGGAGGTAGGTGTTTGTTGTTACAGTGAAGGGGCTTCGGGCCCCTGCCTTTAAAAAATGGAGTGAAGCAGGGGGTCCTCACACTCTTCCTGCCACATATTAAGAGCTGTGACGTCACCTGTGGGACCTGAGTGTGGTCAGTGGATCCGAGCTGGTCATGTGATGTGTGATGGTCCCGGGAAAGAATCAAGACTGAAGGATCGTGTGTGTGTGTATATGTGTGTTTCTATTCCTACTGTCATATCTGTGTGAGTGTGTATGTGTGTTTGTGTGTGTGTATCAGTGCGAGTTGGGCTGCTCTACTTTGAGCCCCACCAGTGACGGAGGCATCTGCCCTGCAGTGGAGGAGGAGCTTGGAGGAGAAGCCCTGAGGCTGGAGCCCCCGGAGGAGGAGGAAGAGGAGGAGGAGGTCACTGCAGGCCGGATGAGTGGGGGTGGAGGGTGGTTGTGGGGCGCCCGGTTCTGGAGCGGACGAGTCTGCAGCGGAGGAGGCTGGCGCAGGAGGCTGGGGGGGGCTGAGGGAGGCGCCGGGCGCAGCAGCGGAGGAGGCTGGGAAAGGGAAGAGGGGGTCTGGGTGGAGGAGGGGGGAGAGGAGCTGCTGGCGGCGTCTGAGGGGGAGTCTTCCATTTTGACCTGAGGGGAGGGAGGAGAGCCAACAGTGGAGACAATGAAAGGAAGATGAAGTGAGATAAGAGGAAAGACAGTTGTAGGGAAGTAAAGAGGAGGGAGGAGAGAGGGAGAAGAAGGGAAATTGAAAACACACGTCAGGAGACTCATCTATGTTTAAACCACAGCAGATGACCAAATATTAGCAGCACCACCTGCTCCTTCTGTTCAACATCATGACACATCACGTATGAACTGTTGGTGTTATAATTTAAAGGAGTAGTTCAACTTTTTAGTAACTACACCTATTTAATTTTTTTCCTGTCTAGAAACTAAGATGAGAAGATTTATATCAATCTCATGTCTGCAGGTGAAGTATGCCGCTGGATGTATTAACAAAATGTTGAACTACTCCTTTAAAAGTGAAAATTATATTACTATCCCTATCTTTGTGTGTATCTATCTCGGTCAGGCCTACCTCGTCCTCCTCCGCGCCTCCGTCTGTGGCTGCTGCCATCTCCTCGCTGCTCCTCCTGGGGTCTCTCTGGTCTCGGCTGGTGGCCACCTGCTCGGCCGCCCACTCCCTCAGAACCTCGTCCAGGTTGAAGCGGCGCCGGTAGCTCACGAAGAACGAACTGACCTGAACCCAGAGGGAGAGATGCAGAGTTAGAGGAAGGAGGAAGGAGGAAGGAGGAAGGAGGAGGAGGAGGAGGAGGAGGAGGAGGAGGAGAAGGACAGACGGTGATGCTGCGTTCAAGGACATCGGAGGCAGAAGGGAAATGAAAGGAGGGATGGTGGAGATTATAGCCTACAAAGAAAAAGTGCTTATCTAAGACGGAGGGGTGAAGGAGAAACTGGAGGAGAGAAACTGAATAAACTGCTGGATGGAGGGTCAGATTAAGGTGAGAGGTGATCTCTGGTGTGATTTCTTTCTTTTCTTTCTTTAAACGCAGCATGTGTTCAACACTTGAGGAAGCGGAAGCTCACCTGAGCCGGCGTCTTGGTCCCTATCACCTCGGCGATGGCTGAAAAGTCTTTACCGTAGCGACGGATAGCTGAAGGTAACAGAAAAAAACATTTGGTTAATACTGCATCGATACATCATTCCAAACTTCTTTCTTTCTTTCTGTGTCACATGTAACGGGGTGGGAGAGGAGAGGCAGGAGACTTACTGCAGGTGTGTGTGTTTTCTGTTAACCTTCATCTGAGGTCGGCTGGCTGAGTGCACCTGCTCTTTTCCAGCCCTGCCCTGCTTCTCGCTCAGATCATTACACACATTCATACGTTTCCGCCTCTGCTTTCTCTTCCACCATTTGTGCCGAGCAGCTGCAGCTGATGGAGGTTAAATGCTTTGCTCAAAGGCATGCCGACTGCAGCTGTGTGTGTGTGTGTGTGTGTGTGTGTGTGTGTGGGGGGGGGGGGGGGGGGGGGGGGGGGGGTTCTAAATTTTTACCTGCGACTTTGAACTTGAAAGAAATTTTAATCCCTGCTCCTCTAACTCCTCACTTTGACTGTTTTTTTTTTTTAATCAGTGTCAGTCAGAATTACAGACACATTCATCTCGTGGCATGCAGAACCCTGTGTCCATGGCAACAACCAATAAATAACCTCATCACTCATGAATCCACTTCTAATGAATCGGCCTCATTGAATATTCATCTACAGTGTCTCAGCTGTCACACTGCTGTAGATGCAGCTTCACTTCAATTCACGTACATTACAGCTCTGCAGAAGCTGCTGCTGATTTCAACTTTAAATGTAGGAAAATCGAATCATGAAAAGGTGGAACACAAACTATCATTTCCAATATATCCAGCCTAGCATACAGTGTTCTTCTCTGGCTCTCACACCTGCAGTATGTGCAGTTTCTAAGTGTGGAGAACATGAATATGAATATGTCTAACACCCTCGATTCTAGCTGTGAATGTGAGGAAGGTAAAGAGGAGGAGGAAGAAAGGATGATGATGCTGCAGCTTTTTACTCACCCTGCACAGCCAGGAGCTGCTCCTCTGTGGTCCAGCGAGAGTTCATCTTAGGGGCAGGCTGGGGAGAAGAGGGAGAGATTAAAGTGTGAGGGAGGTAGGTGCACAAGAAAGAATGGGGGGGGGGGGGGGTGAAAGTGACAGCGTGGGAGCAAAGAGCAGATTAAGACTAATCTCAGTCCCACAAGGAGTGAAATAATATCTGAAGGGAGTTGAGGAAGGGCAGAGTGAGTAAATGAAAAGAGGAGAGAGGGGGTCAGGAAAGACAAATATCAAAGAGGGATGGATGAGGGATGTAAAAGAAAAGAGAAAGCTGCACAGAAGACTTACCTCAGAAGGTTTGAAAGTGTCGACACCATCATTTAGGCTCTGTTTCACACTACTGTTGTTCTGTTTAATAGACTGGACCTGAAAAAAAGGAAGAAAGAGTTTATTTTTTGGCTTCTACAACCTCACATTTGTGTTCTGATGACCAGATTCAAAAAACACTCGTACCTGTCTCTTGAGTGACACCAGATGTGTGTCCAGCTGTCTTATTGTCATCACTCCGGAGTCGTGGGAGACCGACAGGGACGTGATGTCTCCCTGCTCCAGGTACATGCCTTTAGGCGGCCTGCGGCGGGCTCGGAGCGGGTGGTGGCGGTACTGAGCACCGATGCTCTCCTTCTTCACCGGGCCCGAGCGGCCGGGGATCACCTTGTCGGAGGCGGTGCTGCTGGGGTTCTGTTTCACTGCCTGCGCGGGCCGAGAAATCACAGAAATATCAGAAACCTGTGACTGCAATGCAGCATCAACGTTATGTTAAAAACATGAAGCTCAGTCACTGCTAAATTTGATATCACTCGCCTCTTTCTTGGCATCAACCTCAAAGTCGCTGTCACTGCCGGGGTCTGCTTCCTCTACGTCTTCATTACTGCAACAAGAAAACAAAGGAACTCAACTAAACATAAGCAGAGTTAAACTTAGTCCCCCAATAACTGGAATCAATTGTGATGACTCCTTTAAAAAATTATCTCTGAAACGCTCAAGACTGTCAGCTGAAAATGACGAGCCACGAAATAATATCAAAAGTGCTATTTCATATTCTGAGTGACGTGCTTATCGAGTGTCATTGAACTAAACACTCGTCTAAATGTCACATCTCAAAAGGTGTTTCTGGGAACTTCTTTCCTGCTCACTCCCTGCCTTCTCCTCTCTCCCTTCTAGTCAGTCAGTTTCCCTCCAGGGAGTGATGAAAGTTTCATGCTTCAATTCTCATACCTCTCATCTTTCTCTCTCTTGCTGACCAGCCTCCTGGCTTGTCGGTCCATGACTGAAGTCCTGGTCCTGGTTTTCTTCCAGCTGTAGTAGTACTTCACCAGACTGGAGATCAGCTTGTCTGGAAGCTGCGCACGAACACGAGAAAAAAAACACACCGAACCAATCAGAAATCAATAAAACGAGACTGAAAGTGTTATTATCGTGTGTGTGTGTGTGTGTGTGTGTGTGTGTGTACGTGTGTCTCCCCCAGCCTCTCACCATCTGCTGGATGCGGTGAAAGCTTTTCCCGTGGAAGCTGAAGGCCTGTTCAAACAGCACTTTATCCTCCACCGTCCACTCGTCTGGGAAGGGGGTGAAGTTAGCGAGGTCGGCCAGCGACCGCTCCACGTCGTGTTTGTGCCACAGCAGCATGCCGAGCGCCTGGAGGAGCGGACGTGTTCCTTTAATACGTTTTAAATGACTGAAAATGTGATTAATGTGTGAATTTGTTTTTTACTTTACCTGCTCCATGTTGTAGCCATGTTTCTCTTTAGCCATAAAGATGTACTCATCCACTGAGAAGAGGAGAGGAGAAGTTGAATTTTAAAAAGAGTACAGGCAGTAAATATCAGTAAGAGGAGGAGAGATGGAGAACGAGAAATTAATGAAAAAGTGAAAAAGACAAAGAAAGATGACGCCAAGGGAATTTCAAGAAATGAGAGACGGTGATGAGAAATGAAGGCAAAGTGAAGGAGAGAAAATGAGAGCACAGGAAGAGACAGAGACAAAGAAAATTGTCATTCTCTGCTCAGTATAGAACCATTAAAACTGAAGGTCATGTTGTTAAGCTTGTACCGGTGTGTGTGTGTGTGTGTGTGTGTGTGTGTGTGTGTGTGTGTGTGTGTGTGTGTGTGTGTGTGTGTGTGTGTGTGTGTGTGTGTGTGTGTGTGTGTGTGTGTGTGTGTGTGTGTGTGAGATCACTTACACATCGCATCAGAGAGCTGACTGCTGGGACACCAGACCAACATGCTCCTCTGGTCCTTCTCATTGTAGCGGGTCGGACTGTCTGGTGACGGAAACAAACAGACATTTATAGAGATCACGCATATATCTGAATCTTCTCCTCCTCCTCTCTCTCTCTCTCTCTCTCCCTGACACTCTATTTGTCAAACTTTTTCCTCTCCTTTGCACGTTCTCTTCCTTCCCTTCTGTCTAGACTCCCATCAGTGCTCCCTCTTCATTAGGAGGAAAAACGAGGAGGCGACAGTCACCCCACCAGCCTGTAGACTCTTTTGGGGATTCGACACCTGTGCACTGCCAAAATCCAGACAGTCATATTGCTTCTTTGGTGTGATCTGACTGCTGTGGGACGACTCCATCTTTCTTTATAGAGTCGTGTTAAAAGGTAAAGTGGTGTTTCACTGAGCCAAATCAAAAACCACGGCGCAGATAAAAGCCAGAAAATTTGATTTTAATCTGATTTAACTGAGCGACTGCACGTTGTGAAACTATAAACATTCAGAAAGAGGAAATTAATTGAGGCCGGTTTGTGTTTACTGAAGCAGATATGGCAAATCAAATTGAATTTTGTTTTAACAAAGGACTGGACACCCACCTCTAAGAAAACAATCTAAAACACTACGGACACATATCTAACACAAGATTTCTAACTGTTAGGAATTCAAATTCAGCTTTATAGGATTGATTTAGTTGATTTATAGGGTTTTATGGGGTTAATTTGAATATACATACACATCCACTGAAGATCTAAAGGGTTAAAATAATGACGTTTCCTCAGTGATTCCTCTGGCACTCTCTTCCCTTCTCTCCATTTTCCTCGTTTCCAACAGTAACGCTGGTCATTTGAACTTCAACCCTCTCCTCACCTGGGTTTCCCCCCCCCCCTCCATCTCAGCGTCCTACACATCTCTCTTCTCCTCTATGTCTTCTTTTCAGGCTTGATTTCCTCCCTGTCATCTGCCTGTCCCTCCCTCCCTCCCTCCCTCCCTGCCAGCTTACCTGGTTTGAACTCGGGGATCTGGGCCTGGTAGTCTCCTCCCACTCTGATCATACTGTCTGTAGAGAGAGAGAGAGAGAGAGACAGAGAGAGAGAGACACAGAGAGAGAGAGAAAGAGAAAGAGAAAGAGAGAGAGAGAGAGAGAGAGGACAAACATGAGTTATTACTTCCTAGAAGGATGGATAAGACAGGAGTGGTAGACACAGGAGAGGAGGATGAGGGAAGAGCATTTTCTCCATCTTACAATAAACCAACAAAGCACCAAAGGTTTGAAACAAAAACATCGATGGCAGAATAAACCAGAGGGAACAACAACAGAGGCTGATAACACAGCTAATGCTAACAGCTAACAGCTACACCTAAAACCCTTCACAAGTCTTAATGTTTCAAAAGTGCTCTGAAGTTCTGGCGTTAAAAAGGTGCGGCCACATTAAAGACCCCAGTTCATGTTTTATGCTGAAATGTATATTATTGTAGGATCAAAGTTTCCTTAAGGAAATTAGTCAGCAGAGTTACAGTGCTATACACAGATTGACTTTTTTCCTCCCACATCAGCACCTGATTATCTCTTTTATCAACTTTAATAACTCACAATGTTTTCTATTTTCTCTCCACTGTGACGTGCTGCTCTGATCAAAAAGACGACTTACTGAGCTGAATCAGACGTATCCAGATGTGTCCCATCTGGTTATTGATGAGTGTTTTAACAATGGCCTGTGAGGAGCAGAGGAGCTCCTTATGTCCCTCCATTATAAAATGCTCCAGTGTAAGCAGCAGATGTAATTAGTCCAAACAATCCTCAAGTCGACGACCTGTGTGCGACACTTTGCCTGCAAACTTTTCAGACATTGGACCAAACCACACAGTTGGCTGATAACCCCGACACTGGGAGACCTCTTTTAATCCATTATTTAAATTATAGTGGCTCTAATGGCTTCAAGAGGCCAAGAACTGCTGACTCTTTCTGTCTATACTTCAATTTACTTAAAAGGTGCCCTGAGTTTTTTTCTTGAACACAAACATAAGTTATGTTTACATTCAGTGTCACTCACTAAATAGGTGAATCCTTCAGGTCTAACTGGAGTATTTCCTTCCTCATAAAACATCTGCAAAGCCATTTTTTCTTGAACATTTGAAACCTGCAGTGTTTACACCCTGTGTTTACTAGCTTGTGGCTTTCTTCGCTGTCTTTTTTGGCACTTTGTTGTATTTCTTGGCGTCTTTCAACCATCCGCAGATCAGTGGAGTACTGTGAAAACATTGGCACGACTGTGTATTGTGTCACCCGCGTGTGTGTACATGGGTGCGCTGTGCAAACAAAGCAGGGACCAGCTAGAGGTCAAAAACTCCAAGGGGGTATCTTTAATTGCTCTAAACGTTTTGGGGGTTTTGAACAGTTTGGCTGAACCAGGAAGTCTTTAATCACAGCATGTAACGAGCTGATTAAACACAATTATTATATATTGTGATAAATATCGGTATGCGCCATCATTTATCGTGATGTCGCTCGTCCCTGAGTGAGAGATCCAGACAGAGACAAACAAAAAGTACGACAGCGGATGGCAGACATTAAGTAATTAGAGCTGTAGTAAAGCCAGAGAGAGATGGAGGTGATGGAGAGAGATGTGGAAAGCGAGGAGTGAAGAGAGACTGCAGAAGCATGAGAGAAGCAGGGAGGCAGAGGAGGAGGAGGAGGAGGGAGAGACAGATTACGCTTTCCTGAGGGACAGAGGACAGGAAGGGAGGAGAGGGGGATGATAGAAACTGGAGGAGATGGTAAGAAATGGGTGGAGAGAGAGGCAGGAAGTAGAACAGTAAAGAAGAGGGTTGGAAGGACAGAAGGAGACACTGGGTGGAGAGATGAAATGAACACTAGAGACGGACAGAGGAGGAGATGGAGGCAAAGATGAAAATGGCCGTTGTAAAAAAAAAAAAGCTTAATCAGCTGTGGAAATTTAAAAAGTCTCAAAGTTGAACTGTTTGTCTATTGATCTGGAAAAAGACGAGGCGCTGAGTGAAATACCGGCTTAAAAAGAAAGATCAGCAGCGAGTCAGAGGGTGAAGGAGAGAACGGAGGAAGGAGAGATGTATGTGGGCAGAGGATGACAAGGATGGAAGAGTGTGGGAAGGGAGTCGAGGACGGAGGGAGGGAAAGGAGGAGACGAAAGAGGAGAGAGCGGTGTGCAGGGACTGGAGAAGCACTGCAGCGATGCGATGAACGCAACCGGAGCAGCTGGCATTGATGTGAACGTCCGTCTTCACGATAGAGGAGCGAAAAGTCAGGAGATTTAACGTGTGTGTGTGTGTGTGTCTCTCTCTACCGTGAGCGTGCTCTTCATCACTGCTCTCCTCCTCAGAGTGCGGTTGGCTGTTGCCGTTGGTTACGGTCTTGGCTCTGCTCCTGGACAGGACCCCGGCCCCCGAGCGCTCCATCACTGAGGGCATGTCTGCAACAAACACACAAAAAAACCCTAAATATAAACATTTCAACACTCACACAAAACGCTGCTTTGTCCCCATCGACGATTTAAGTCCCCATAAAACGGTTCAACGTGTCATTTATCAATCTCGAGCTGGCTGCAGTTTATTTTCACTTGAAACCCCATAAAACCTAATTCAGTCTTGTAAAGTAGAACAGCACCTTATGCCGCTGCCTTGGAAGCGTTCCTGTTGTTTTCCCCGGAGCCGACTTTTATTTTCCAAACACTGGTTTACTGTACGAGAACTCATTCACACTCAGAAACTCGGTTATCTCCCCCTGACCCTCATTATCACTCCGTGGCCCTCGGCGTCGGCTTTGGCTCTCGAACCAAAATAAACCTCGCTCTGTTAGCAGCTAAAGGAAACGTAAGGTGAAGATGTTGTAACGTGGCCTCTGTTGGCTGCGACGCAATGTTCACATCAGCGCTGACTGCTGGATCCGAGCTCACGTTCTGATACTGACCTGAAAAACACCCACACTGATTAACTCCAGCGTTCCTCAGTTCCTCCACATAGATTCAAACATGCTCCTGTCACAGAGTACAGATGATAGTGACTCCTGGGCTTTTATATTGGCCAATACAGAGAACTGGTCCAGTAGCAGTGTGTCATTAATAAGCCGTGGGGAAGATACTGGGATCATTATTTATCTGTAAGGCAACATCAGGCTTTACTTAAACCTTACTTTACTAACTTAATAAACACAAAATGTAACAAATAAATACATTGATATTATTCAATTAGTTGTTCAGTCTATGAAATGTCAGAAAATTATGAAAAATGTTCATCATAGTTTCCCTGAGCTCATGAAAATAACTACAATTAGGAAAAAAATACTTTTTCCCCTTGAAAAACGATGAATCAACTATCCAAATAGTGATCAATTTAATTGTTGGCAACAAATCAAACATTTATATTTAAGAAACTGGTACCAATGTATTTTGCTCATTAATCTTATGTTACTATCCACCGACTGATTACGCGACGAAATAGTTTCATCTTCAGCCCTGACCTCCGTTATGTGATATAAGGCTTTATACACACTGTATATCCCGTTTCACCATTAATATGTCTGGCCTGACACCACACAAACCATCATTTATATATGTACACATTACAGCTGCAACAATGAATAAAATTAGTTGCTGACTATTATAAATAAATGGCCAACTATTTGGATAATTGATTGTTTTGAGTAATTTTTTAAGAAAAAAAATTGTCTGATTGAAGCTTCTTAAATGTGAATATTGTCTGCTTTATGCAGTCTAACATGACATTAAACTAAATATCTTCAAGTTGTGGACAAAACACGACATTTGAAGACATCATCTCTGGCTTTGAGAAACAGTGATTGACATTTTTCACCATTTTCTGAACCAAACAACTAAAGTTAAACAATCAACAAGCTAATCAATAATGAAAACATGTAAGTTGCAGCCCTACTATACATAAATGTATTTTTAAACATGCTGAGGAAATCCATCACAGCAGCAACTTGTACCCCCTTCAAAACCTGAAAAACAGCCTCCACGAACACCCACAGTCCCAGCTCACAGTGAGGTAGCAGCTTCTGAGAAACACCGTGGAAAAAACGTGCCATGGATAACATGAGGGCCCTCCTGCGTACAGGGGGGCTCTCATTTTAAAGTGTAGAGCTATGTTATTATGTAGCCATGCCTCTTTTTCTTCCTATCTCTCTCTCTCTCTGTATATCTCAGGGCCAGTTGAGTCTCTCAGTAGCACAAAAGACTAGACGGTCAGCCCAGGACACAGATCCACCAAACAGTAGAAAGTAACCCATCAGAGCCCTTCCCTCCCACACACACACACACACATTTACAGTACGGCTACAAGGTGACCACAATAAAAGACGTGTGTATCAAACAGAAATCAGGCACAGAGTGTGACACGCTTACACTTGCTTTCTTCCTCCCTCACATCAGCAACTTCATCTCCAGTTTCCTGACTTGAACTGCGGCCAGAACAATGCAGGGACGGGCGGGTAGGAGCTGCTTTCCCTCATTCCCAAACATTAAACATGAGTAGTTATGATGCTGCTTTGTGAGCCGGGTGAGAGAGAGAGAGAGGGGAATCTTAACAGCCAGAAAGAGATGAAATCACTTCTAGCAAAAACTCCCTGCAGACAATACAAGTGTCTGAGAGGTTCTCTGGGGGTCTTTGTCTCTCGGTGGTGGCCCCTCAAAATACTACAACAGCTGTCCCCTGAAAACTCACATCACCCAAACCTTCATATCTTTGTTTACATACACACACAAACACACACATATATATATCTGCTTTTAAATGAGAGAAATCGATTAAGTCATACAAGCTATAACCACTTTCAATAGTAAAGTTTTACTTTGTGGTAGCTTCGGTCTCTGTCACAATCAACTCCAACGAAGTTATGTGCTTAAACTACTAGACAAGCTCCATATGTACTAACAAGTATTGCTCAACCAGCCACTTCATGCTTAGTAATACATTTATCCTAATACAACATCTCACCACCACAAGGAACTTTGTGCTCCTGAAACTTCCAACACTTTAAATCTGATATAAACATGTATATATAATGCAGCACAAAGCTCATCCACACTACACATGGTTTATTAAGTGTAATAAAAGATAAGCTATAACATGTTTCATTTGTTCCACTCACAATGAGGAATAACATTTAAAAGGATGCATGTAAAATGAATGGTAATAGTAGTAAGTTCAGAGTGGCCGCATAGTGAAGCTAACATGACTTTTTTGTTATGTAGCTTTTTTTTGTTATTTTGTTATAATCGGTTTATTGTATAAATGAGTTCATTATTGAACTTCATAAAACATGTGAGGTGGCTGGTTTTGCCTGAGCCACGTTTACTGGCTAAATAAATCAATAATTCCCAGCTTGTGGTCGGTAGTCATCCTTGTGTGTTGTGTGTCAGACTCTCAAGTCCTTTTGTTTTCTCCCACGCTAACGTCGCTCTCCGGGTCATAATAACTCCACTCGGCGGTCTCTTTCGGGACACACGGTAGCAGTTTGGACGGTCCAAGTAATTTCTAGTGGGGGTGAACAATAAAATAAAAAAAAACCAAAGGCGACATTCCCCCCTCTCTCCTCTCCTCCTTCTTCATCAAAGTGCAACCTGAAGTCACACCGACTTGGCCGTCGGGATGCTAACGTTAGCTCGCGGCTAGTACCCCTCGCGTTAACGTTACATTATAGTAACGTGAATAGTTAGAAGTGGAGATAACAGTCATACCTGCTTGTTTCCTTCCTTTCCGCTTTTCCCGAACTCAAAAACTTATCTCACGCCTCTGTCCGTGGCTCACAATCCTCTCCGAAGTGCTAAAAAGAGAATTATTGCATCTAAAACGGCTTAATTCTTGCCTAATTGATGAGCACGGGCAGTACAATGAAGTGGATAGATGGAAGCAGCCGTGTGTATGTGTGTGTGTATGTGTGTCTATGTGTGTGTGTGTGTGTGTGCGCCGGGGACGGACAACACCCACAGAAAAGTAAGGTGGGCATCCGCCCCAATGCCTCTCCCCAACCAGCCGTTTGGATTGACAAAAAGTAGTCCCGTAAAAACTATTAAAGTGTACTCCTGTTAGGTTGCATTCTGGTCGCTGAACATGAGATTTATTGCTTTCTTTTGCAAGCAAATCCCTACTGAGAGGCTTTGATAAGAAAAGCAGCATGTAAAACTGCCTCCCTACAAACTCACACCATGGCTGGTGTTTACAGTTCATCTAATAGATTTAAATGGCATCGATGAGAAAAGCTGCGGGTGTATTTTGTGGGAGCTGCAGCTAGTTTAACACTCTTAATCTGCCATCTATCAAAATCCCATAAATTAAGGGACTACTTGCCAGTGTGTCGGCGGAGGGATTCGTCAGCTGTGCATCTCTGTGCTGAGGCAGGCTGTCCAGACTCACACTGATGTATGCATGGTGGAGAAAAGGGCAGCAGAGTGGGGCACAATTGAACCGGGTGTGTGACTTTGTGTTGCAGCATTAACTGACACATAAGTAGCCTTAATGCACTTGTTTTAATTGATTATTTATTTAACATGTCGAACAATTCAAAGAGTGAGTTCTGCCTCGTGCCTCTATGAGTGTGTGTGTGTGCGCGCGTGCGTGTGTGTGGGCTATGTTTGTGTGCGTGTGTAAGTGTGTGTGTGTGTAGCAGGATATCTCACACCTGATGCTGGTAATAAACACAATAACCCCCCCCCCCCCCCCCACACACCACACACACACACACACACACACACACACAGAACAAGAACCCACTGTTGGCTTCACACGTGTGCCTGCTGACATGTAACAGCCTGTTACATGCTCTTCCAGCTTCTCCTCTCTACTTTCTCTTTGGCATCATCACCACCACCAGTTCCTCCTGTTTTTTCCCCCCACCTCCCCTTCATCTTCCCAGTTTTCTCATCTTCCCACCTCCTCTATGTTCTCTCCCCATTTGTCACCCCCCCTCCCCTCACACCACACCACCACCACCTTTCTATCCACTCTTTCCTGCACCTCCTCCATTTGTCTACCTCCTCTCCCCACAGCTCTCCTTCCCTTAACTCCTCTATTTCCTCCTTCTCCATTACTTTCTGCCCATCCCTCCTCCCCCTCTCCCACCTCCTGTATATCTGCCCCAATTCTCCTCCTCCTCCTCCCCCCTTTCCTCTGTCCTCACTCCCTGGTGCCCCCTCCTTGATTTTTTTTGTTTCTCCTCCTTCCTCCACTCTCTTTCCATTTCTCCCCCATACCTCCCTCCTTTCTCCCTATTTCCTCTCCCTCCTCTTTAATATTTCTCCCCCTCCACTCCCTACTCTGCCCCCCCCCCCCCCCCCCCCCCCACTTCCTCTCTCCAATGATGACTCCTCTTCCTCTCCTCTGTCTTTCCTGCCTCCCTCCTCCTTCCTCTTCATCTTCTTCCTCACTCCTCCTGTATGTCTCTCGTCCTGGCTTCTTATCTGTCTTTCTCTATTGCTGTCTCTCTCTCTCACATCTCTTTCGACTTCAGCTGTGTGTGTGTGTGTGTGTGTGTGTGTGTGTGTGTGTGTGTGTGTGTGTGTGTGTGTGTACGTGTGCGTGCGTGTCTATGTGTGTGCATGTGCGTGTGTCTACGTGCAAATTCTTCCCTTCCCCTCCCCCCGCCCTCCCCCTACGATGACACAGTAAAGCAGTTTCGCTTCGCTCACCTCCAGCCCTCCTCACTGCCTTCCCTCCCTCCCCCTCTTCCTCTTCCTCCTTTCCTCCTCTTCCTCTCCCGTCTAATTTTCACCCCTGCCACTTCCTCCTCTCCCCTCTCCTCTCCTCTCCCCCCTCCGCTCCTCTCCTCCTCTCCTCTCCTCTCATTAGTCAGTGTCCATGAAACTCACCATTCCACTGTCTCTCTTCTTGCTCAGTCCTCCAGTCTCTAACACATCCCCACTAATGAACAACACCCCCCCTCTCCCTCCCTCCTTCCTTCCCTCCCTCAGCTCTCCTTTTATCTTCCTCTTCCTCCCTCTGTCCTCCCCTCTCCTCCTCCTCTGTCCTCCTCTCCATTCGTCATTCCATCTCTTTCACCCTTCCCTTCTCTCCTCTTCTCGCTCGGATTCCCTTCGATCTCTAACAAGTGAGTGTCCCTCTCACTCTCCCGTCAGCTTGCTCTTGTTCCACTTCCCTCCTTCCCTTCTTCCCTCCTTTGTCTTTCTCCACCTGTCCCATTTATTCTCCTTGCTTGTCTATCACTCTGCTCTTCTCACTTTTTTTTGTTGCTAACCTGTCTGTCTCCTCCTCATCATCATCATAACTCTTCTTCTTTCCGTCACTCCTCACTGTGACTTCCTTCGCTCCCTCCACTGGATACTCTGAGTTTGTGTGTTGTCTCAGGAGATGTGATGAGCTCTTCCTGCATCTTTACTCATGTCGCTGCATGACACACATTAATATGACTCATTACAGTCTGCCACAAGCTCTCAGTGACATACATGGATCGTAGTATCTAAATCCAAAAAGATATAAGTAATAAAATGATGTAATAGATAGATCTTTAATGCTGGATGTTACAGCATTACTCCCTGTTGTATTTGCCATATGTCATCACACACAAGATTTGTGGCCCTCTTTTCAAAATGTACGTCACTGTAGTCTCTCTTAAGGCCTTGAAATGATCTTTAAAGGGAAACTTTGTCCTGAGTTCTCTCTATCTATAGATTTGACGTGATATGCTGAGATGTGGAGATATTGGTTATTGCTGCTTTCTCATTAGCATTCAATTTGTGTTGCCTTATACAAGACAAGAAGAGTAAAGACTCAAAGTCTAAAATCCGGCTCGTGCCCTCATCAGGCTGCAGTGTTCAATGTAATTCACAATGTAAAAGTGTTAGATGGACATACTGATCATTTTTCTATTCTAATCTCACTCCATTGTTTTTAATTTTGGTTTAATCCTTTTTTTGTACTTGATCCATCATTTTTATTTTTTATATTATGTATTTTGAATATTTATTTCGTGCTTCTTCTATGCATAGTTTATGGATTGTAAACTTTCATTGTTTAAGCTATGGCATCATTTTTTTTAATTTTAGGGGCAAAAATGTTTCACTATTTCAATAATTTCAACAATAAGCAGGTGGGACTCATGATTAGTTCAAGTTAAAATATAGATCTATTCACAGATTCAGTTAGAAAATAAAGAACAAATAAACTGGGTCATAGTTTTAACTCCAATTCCAGTGTGGGACTGGTATGAAGAAAGGTATGTTCAGCATGTTGTCTGTCTCTGTAGCTGTATATGTGTGCACAGTGCAATCCTACCGCATGTGAAGTAGGTGGAATACATGAATGTTACTTTACAGCCTTCTTACTGCAGGCAACAGGTTCTGTATTTTGCGGGTTGGCTCGCCATCCAGTAATGGAAAAGGGTTTCTCTGGAATCTCTGAAATCTCCGTTGATGGCTCTGAAATCTCCTCTGAAGTCGTCTTAAGAGGGCGCCAACTCAAAAAACCTGACCGGTGTGTCTTAAGAGGGCGCCAACTCAAAAAACCTGACCGGTGTGATGCATTGGCACATAAGCTTAGAAAATGGCATCATGCCTCAGTGCACAGACTGGAGCAGACGGCATACTCTTCTTTTTATCCACAAATTCCAATAACAACACTTTGCTATCACTGAGGATTCAGCTAAGACTGGCACTTCTACCTTTCACCTTTACCAGCATGACCAGTCAGTAGATGGTCAGGCGGTGGGCTGAAACTTTTGATTGGCTAAAGTGAAAGTAAACTTGAATTCATTGGCTATTTCCAAGTTTAACAACAAAAACATTTCTGTCTATCCTTTAAACTATCTCAAACATACGTGTAATATGTAATAGAAGTTTATTTATTTCAAGTGAAATTGTATGATTGATTGAATATTAATACAGAGATTTATTTTGTATTACTGATGTAGCTACTCTGGACAACACTGGATCCTCCTCTTGAAAGCATGATTGAATTCAATACATTTACCAGACATAGTTTTATTGGACTTGTGTACAAATGAACATTTTGGCCTAACTATAGACTATAGATGAAGGTCAAATAGTTGTCAAAAAGCATAATCCATGCACACTCTCATCCTTTGGAGATCATGAATATTAGTCACAAACAACATCCTTAATATCTATCTTGTAAATCAAGCAATAATCGTACACTTATCATAGTGAAAATGTCTATGAGACAGCTTTAAGATTGTCAAATGAGGCTAAAACTCACTACTGAAATTCAGAACAATACATATCTTTCAGGTTTTTACAGGTTTTGAGACAAACTTGGCTCACACTGCTTCACCGTTACATATAAAAGCTGTCAGGTCCATGTTGTGGACAGGAGTCACAGTTCAAACACAGTCAGCCATAAATCACTTCCAGTTACTGCACACGTACCGAAATACCTCTACAAGACACAGATAACAGACATTTCCAGGCCATATGTATACATGCATTTCATCTCATGAGAATCTTCGATGGTGGCTGCGGCTCCGTGTGTTGTAGCCTGATTCTTTGCTGCAGGACTCGCTGTGCTGAGAGAGGCCTCTTCCTCATCCACCGTTCTCCCCCACTCCTTTCCACACTGCATCTGTTGATTCCCTCTCTCTCTCTCTCGCCCTCCTCCCCTTTCCTTCCCTCCTCCCCCCTGCTTCCTCGCTCAGCCCATTGCCTTCTCCTCTCCTCTCCCCTCCTCATCTTCATCTCTCTTTTCTTTATGATCTTCCCTCTTCACCCCCCCTCTCCTTTGCTCTTAACTGTTTTCCTGTCATCTCCCTTCTCCTCCATATAGCTACTCACTCACTCTATCTATCTATCTTTCTTCTTTGTTCTTCAGAAAGAACACCACACACACACACACACACACACACACACACACACACACACACACACACACACACACACACACACACGCACACACACGCACACATTGCTGAGCTGTACAGAGGGATTTGTGCATGTATGTGTGTATCAGTATATATGTGTGGGTGGATGTGGGAGGGGAGGGGGGGGTATCCTGAATTTCATTATCCACTCCTGCCAGCACACGCACGTTATAGGTCACTTTTAGGCACATGACATAGACTTACAGTCATTTCCTGAAGACTAACCCCAACCCTAACCACTACAAAAGGCCAAATCATCTAGTTTTTAGTCAGAAATTGCTACCTAAAAGTACCCTACATACACACACACACACACACACACACACACACACACACACACACACACACACACACACACACACACACACACACACGAGACAAAGAGAGTTTCTGTCTGTAGAGAAGGGTCTGGGGTGGTTTTGTTTATATATATACTGTATATGTTCCTTCTTTAGCAGTGCATGTGAAGAAGGAGCTGTGTCTCAAGGACCAGCAGGCCTCTGTATCAACTCTCAGAGCATCGCCGCGCCCCCTACTGACACACGAAATAAATAGTTCTTCTACTGACAGCCAAGAGACTGATTCCCCCAAGACAAAAGACTGTAGGCGGGGTTTCAAGACGGGGCCATCTGCGTGCTGGGGAGGGCTGCTGTGTGTGTGTGAGAAAGAGAGAGAGAGAGAGAGAGAGAGAGAGAGAGAGAGAGAGAGAGAGAGAGAGAGAGAGAGAGAGAGAGAGAGAGAGAGAGAGAGAGAGAGAGAGAGAGAGAGAGAGAGAGAAAGAGAGAGAGGGAGAGGCCCCCGACACAAGGCCTTTATTTGCATTATGAAAAAGTGGCTTGTGTAGGTGGCCATCTCATATCCCACCAAGCCAAGAAATCACAGTTGTGGTCAGTGATGTATTGTGTTATATTCCCCTCTTTTGTTTTGCTGACATTAGCTTTACTTTCTCATTGTTTGGGGTCACACAGACCCCTTCTACTTTATGTAAAAATAATAAAAGATGAGAAGAATTACACAATCAACCATTTTCCCTTTTTCTTTTCTTCTTTGTTATATTATTATTTTACCTTATTACAATAAAACCCAAATTATAAAGAAACGGACTGAAGTGGTAACCTTTCAATTTGCTACTAACATTTAAACATTAAACATTTAAAGCAGGTGAAAAAATACATAAATTACTACAAAACAATTGTTATTACACCAAAAATGTTATATATACACACACACATATATATATAAATATGTTTTATACATTAAATTAGCAATCCATGAACTATGCTGTGTATTTAGTCAAAAAGTATTTCACAGACTTTTCAATGAGTTACTCATATTTAGGGTCAATTAAACCCCTGAGAGGTTGACCTGGTTATATCTCTTATGAACAAACTGTTATGTAAAACTTATATGGGATTTGCCATGGATCATGCTGTGTAAACAAAAGTATTGTGAGTGCCAGTCACAGCTATAGAGAATAGAGAATATAATAATCTAATGTATTTAACCATGCTTTGCAGCTGCTGTCTCTGAGATTCCAAATAACAGTAATGCCTGATTTTCTGTAGCAGACGCCTGAAACATGTCACTTCAAAATCAGGGTTAGAAGTCATTCTGTTGAAATGAGATAAGCATCAAGAAGCAATGAAGTATCAATCATTCTTATTGACACTAAAATCTAAGCTCGGACATTTAGTTGATTAAATGATTAAGAAGTTATTCTGCAACCATTTCGATTATCGATTAATAGTTTCAATGTTTAAAGCAAAAATGCTTCCAGCTTCCTAAATGTGAAGTTTTGTTGCTTTTTCTTTATAATATAGAGAGTTATTTGAATATCTTTGGATTGTTAGCTCATGGTCAAACAAAACAAGCCATTTGAATATGTCAGCTTGAGCTCTGACACTTTATGATGGGTGTTTTGTGCAGTATTAGATCACATTTTGAGAAATGTGTAATTGCATCCCTAGAGTAGAAGATGTACACTCTAGCAACAAAGAAATATCACAATGCTACTTTAATTTTCATGTGAAGAGTTAAGTCAGTGTTTCTGTACTCCATAGTGAATTTGGCTATAGTGACCTTGTCATACTTTTGCTTGTGTCTCCTTGGGAACAACTCTGTGCTCCTATTTCTACAGAGGCCTATATAATAGTGGGCCTTTGATATAATATGCCTCTCCATTTTTGTGTGATGCACCTTATGAAAGAATATGCAGCTGTATGTTTTATGCTGCAGGGTAAATGAAGATGCTGCAGTGTGTCCTTGTTTTACACTCCACCAGCCAATTACTGTGCTTTTCTTCCTGCAAGAACAGGCATCAGGAGTAAAGGAATGCTCATATAGGCAGTAAAAGTAAGGCAGTAAAAGTTAAAACAAAGGCTATATTTTCTATTGCCATACTCATCTTTTATCATGTCTGAAGCTTAATTCTAGGTTTGAAAGAAATAAAGGGTTGCAACATCAATTGAGGGATTCTATACCCTACACCGCCACCTAGTGGTGACAGTTACAAACTGCTTCTCAAATAATTGTGAATATGCCAGCAGCTGATTTCACCCTTTAGAGTTCTTTAAAAGTAATTTAAGCACAAATGAGCCAGAGATGGGTCCCTCTTTGACCATGGAATCCACATCTGAGAATTCAGAGTAAACTGTTTCACATATTGTGTCGGGTTTAAAAAAAATCTTAGGATGGGAACTGAACAGAGACTTGAAATCTGCAGAAGTGGATTCCCAGGAACGCTTCATGTAAGTATGACTGGAAATCCCCATACCCCGCCTTCAAAATTGCTGAGGATATATTTGTAAAGTTAAATATGACAAAGGCAGTAGTCAAAACAACCCTTAAAAACTCATATACTTTAAGATACCTAATAATTATGTACGTTTCTACTAATTTGGATAATTTTTCTGCAGAATTCATTTATTTGGGATGTAAAATTCTTTATTCATTCAAAACATGTCCCTCAGTTTCACTATGAAATGGTCTGTCAAAGATAAATGATGTTCGTTGTCAAATTGTTTTATTCATTCATGCATTTCTATACTTAACAGGACACATAGTCTTAAAAAGTGAGTGTATCTTCCTTTCAAAATTCCACTTTGAATTATATCATACACATACTTAGTGTCTTTAGCTACAGCCCACAATATAATCTATTGAAAATACTTACAATACCATTCAAATAACAAAATGTGTCACCTTTACTCAATATAGTTGTCTCAAAATCTGGAAAATCCAGCCTAAAATAGAATTAAGATATCATTTTTGTAATATGCAGCTCACCTTTATCATTATTTGAGCTTTATATTGTTATCTCTCTTCGCTAAATGACAGAGTATAGCACCAATGATGTAATCCAGAGACAGAGACGAACCCTGGAGCTGCTCCATCGACAATGAATAATGGAACGACTACCAGGACACTTGACAGAGCCCATGGTGATATTACCCATACACAGCTATGTTGTCACTTTAAATTAAACTGGGTGTGCAGGCCTCACTTTCATTGTTAGACATTTTGACATACCACAGTTGTAAAAACCACAGGTGTAAATAATGGTGGAATTCCATTTACCTGCTACCTGGTTTCAGGTTGTATTGAGCTGCTGGTTGTGCTGACTGACACTGTCATGCTGTCGTGGCTTACTGTGACACTTAAAGTCAACAAACCCATTGTTAATGCTATTAGTAACACCCGCGATTATCCGGCTATGACATTCAAAATGTCTGCTGTGAGTTGTTAACAGCTCCATTTAAAGAGAGATTTTTTTCCCTCTAACCTTCTTACATGGTTTCATTCCAATAAACGTTAAAAAGATAAGAGAAAAAGTCAAAGAACTGAAAACAGATTTGTGTGTAAGAACTTCTTCGTTCCTCTCCCATTAATGATCTCACCAACCCTCAGATTTATTTGGTGACCCTTTGGAGGGGCCCCACCCCTAGGTTGGGAACCACTGGACTAAACTAGCAAACACTGATGCTTCAGTATTAATTATCTAATGATGTGATATATAATAATATCTCAGTCATAGGGACAAACCACTACTTTTACTGTAATACTTTAAGTATATCAAGCTCATAATACTTATGTACTTTTACTGTAACACTTTTACATTGTTGTTTGGGTACTTACTTAAGTAAAAGGTCTGATGACTTCGTCCACCACTGGTTTACATGTTTACATATTAGTTGTTTCATATTCTTAATAGGTGACCTGTACATATGATTTACAAAGAATAGAACATTGGAAATAAATTATATTAAAAGAAATTACATTATGGTGAAATGTGATTAAAATCAGACTGCTGGTGGAGTATAATTTAGGTTTCTGTTTTCCAAGATTGAGTTTTTTGTAATCTAATAATTTTAATTGTATCACATATAAAATGTCATTCCCACCTCCCTGCACTGCTGATGGTTATAATGATATGGTAAATGTCATATATGTTGTTATGATGGCTTCATAATACAATCTGGCATGGAAATGTGTGTAGAGGTCAAAGGTGAAGTATGATGTGTTTCTTGACCCGGTCCAGCCCTCTGAGGGTCTGTCGTCACTTTCCAAACAAGGAAACCACATTCGCGCTAAAGTAGTGTTGCCTTCACGTACTGTCGGAAATATGTTCAGCCAATAGTTAACAAGATATTAGGTACCGCATAAGGTAGCGTGGCCGAGCGGTCTAAGGCGCTGGATTAAGGCTCCAGTCTCTTCGGAGGCGTGGGTTCAAATCCCACCGCTGCCAAGGAACCTTTTCTACAGATAAGAGGTGTTACACTATATCAATAATATATGTCCAAATAAAAGGATATAGGGTTGATTTGTGTGGCATGTTAAGTCATGTAGGGAACATGACTCTGTTTCAGGGACTGGTGGTAATAAAGAGAATGAAAAGTATTCAGAGAATTCAGTACACTGTACAATACAGTACAATGCTTCCCAACAGGAAATATGACACAGTATGATTTGGTATTTGCTTTGAGACACTTACATGTAAAATGTACAAGGTTGCTGGTTTCTGTTTTCTGTTATCAGTTTTAAAGAAATGTACCACTTTATTGATGAAAGTGTTTTCTTCTTTGTTAAAAAACAGGGTTATTGTCAGCTGAGTGGTGCTGCATTTCTATATTTATTTTGTCATTTGTTTTTATTTTGGCAATTCATGTTATTATCGCATATTTTGCATCCTCACATGTGATTCAATTTGTGTGTTTCTGTATTTGTAAAGTGCAACTGAACTAAACTCACCTGAACTTTAATACATGAGCAGAGCTGTTTGCTCAATCAACAGACACGTTTTTGGCTGTTTTGTTCATGAAGTATATCACTTTTCACTCAATATGTTATCTGAGCAACATTTGGGAAACAACTTTGTTGAAGGTGATAAATATTAGAATAATCTTTATTGGCCAAGTATGTTTATACATACAATGAATTTGACTCTAGTTTAGTGGCTCTCAATGTACTTACACAGAATAACAACACAACAATCTTAGGAAATATACACAAGGATATATATAATTAAGGCAGCTTTCACACAGGTTAGTGCAGCTCAAAGTGATTCACAGATGACTGACAAGCTGATAATAAGACAGAACAAGTACTGTAAAACTTAAAAACAAAACATTTGAGACCAATGCAAGCGAGAGATAAATGCTGGAAATGTATAAAATAAAATAGGATTAAGCTATAAGATATAATAATGGTAGTAATGGTAAAATACAGTAGATTAGACGACAAAACAAAGCCAAATAAAATAAATGAGAGGGAAAATATATATAATATAAGAATTATAACAAAATAAGAGGTAGGTTTAAAGGGAAGAATGTAGGGAGTACTGATATACATATTAAGTCATTACATATGGATAGATGACACTTTACATACATAGAGTGAGTAAAGGTAGATAAATATAGTACTTCTTTGGACTTTACCTAGGCTATTTACTTACAAGTACATTAAAATGTAACAAAACCCTTGAATAAAATACAAGAAACTCCAAGGGCAGTCGCTTTGTGTTTACTTTTCATTTCCATCTGTGGCTGAGTGGAGTCTGAGAAGTCTGAGCTTTGGCAGAGCACGTGAAGGCCTCATGGTTGAACGCGACGGAGAGAAGAGGAAAAAGAAAAGAGCGAAGACGGGACCTGAAAGAAATTTAGCCTCGCGGTCTTGGCGCCACTCCGACTGAAAAAGCGGAATAAAGCGGCGAAATCATTTTTCCACATACGTTTTAATCAGATGTGCGTCTAGCTGCGGCTCCTCTGTGTGTCTCACAGCCGCGGGTCGGTGCTGTAGTTAGCCAGCTAGCCTCGTTAGCTCACTCTCTATCTATCATTGTCATATTAATCTGGCTGCCTTCTCTCGCTGTCTGCAGTCACCATCGTACTAATAACTCAGCAACTGTGAGGCTGATCGATAACACACGGCCGCAGAAATGGGGGTGAGTTGGACGTGTTTTGCTTCATGTGGTGATACAATGAAAGGTGAATGCGTGATGGTGAGAAAGAAAGAAAGAAAGGAGAGGATGGATGGATGGATGTAGCCGTAGGTGTTGGTTGGCTGCGTTAGCCGCAGATATTTGGGCTTTTTCAGCATTATCACCGCATTGTCCTCGCCGCTGTGCACTGTTAACTTCCCCCTGTGTGTGTGGGGAGATATTATCACCGTGCTAGCCGTGTTAGCCACTTAAATATGCCTTTCTTTTAAATGACGGCCGCTCTGCTTAGCTGTGAATGCTAATCACTTTCTTGTGTACATCATTTTCTTTGACCAAAGCAAGCCAGAGTGTGCTGCTGAAGCCCACAGGGATATAATACACTGGATGTAATGTGCTTGTCGGCTTTAGCCAGGCCTGATCTGAGTTACTTTCCACAACTTTATCTAAACATAGCCCCCCTTGTAGGCAGACTTGACTTTATCCTCCACTTTCACTCCAGATAAACCGATCCACGTGTTTCCACAGCACCAGCTCAGTCTGCAGCCTCCCTGTGCTTGGTACAGAGTTCATGCTCTCTCAGCTCAAACTTGGCAATTAAAGTGCATTCCTTCCCCTTATTGTTACACTCTCCTGTCCAGGTCTGGATCCAATGAAGGAACTGAGCTAATGCATGTTTGTTTGTCCACTACCATTGTTTAGTCCATGAGGCTTCAATGCACCATTTCTGCACTGTAAACACGCCTCTGCAACCTTGATTAACATGCTGTGAGGGTTGTGCCCTTTTGTCTGCATTCAAGTGTGATACTGTTGCACTAAGACTGCAACTAATGAAAACTTTCATTACCACTTAAGATGCATTGTTTTATTGTGATTCATTGATTCATTTTAATGTAACACAGAAGCCAAAGTGACTTCCTCAAATAGTTTTAAACCAAGAATATTACATTTACACTGATGATAAAACAAACGCAGCACATTCTCACATTAGAAGGGCTGCAACCAGAGAGCTTTGTGGTTTTTATAGAAGGAAATAGTTTTTTGTAGAGGTGGTAAACCACCAGAACCTGATGCATCTTGTCACATGATCAATTTAGTGAGTAGATAATGGCCTGAAGAACAGCCTCACCCACTACATGTGTAGCTTTTGCTCTGTCAAAGTGCTCCCCCTCCCCCCCCCCCCCCCCCCCCCGAAAGTTACTACAGCTCTTCCCTGAAGTGTATTAATATTTTATAACGTCAGAGAAGGTTGGGGTTTTTTTATATTTCAGGTGAGGTGGCAAACCTCCAGCACTTAATGGCACAAGGTTGGCTCATTCCACCAGCAAACAATCCCTTAAAAATAAAAGTGTCAAACCACTTATGCCGTGAGTGAATAAGCGCTAATTTTCTCTGCGAGTTACAGATGTTGATAATCAAAAACATCTTTTTAACAACTATTGCACGCTCTATTCTGGAGCATTTACAACAGCTTTTGAACTTTGTGTGTGTGTGTGTGTGTGTGTGTGTGTGTGTGTGTGTGTGTGTGTGTGTGTGTGTGTGTGTGTGTGTGTGTGTGTGGTCTTGGCTGTTTCAAAGCATAGATGCAGTCATTTGTGTGAATTATTGCTGCACCAGAGCTGATACTTAACGGTGGACATCGAGCCAAAAGCGGGCTAAATTAGAGTATCAGTATCAGGATTTTTTCCAACACTATAATCCCACACTGATGGTAATATGCAACATGAGTGATCTAAACACTCCGCTGCTCTAACGGGGATGTGAAACCCACTGATATGAATGCAGATGCTCTTTCTAACTGACAGGATGAGCTTAGTCATAAGATTCTTTATATATGTGTAACTATCGCTGGTGTAAATCAGTGCTTTGATTTGCATGATTCATCTTTTTGTCTCACTTTGATGTTTTTGAAGTTTGTCTTATAAAGTCTTTGTTATGTTGATTTGTAGCCCACACACAGAAATGAACAGTACTATAGGACATTTAAGTTTAGGGGACGTCTACAAATGCATAGGCGAATAAATAATTAAATATAAGGCAGCTTCGGTTTCTGCTTTATCCAGTTGTGAGTAATTAATACTGTAATTTGTGCATTCCTGAAGTATTTTCCTTCCGATTTAGAGTGAAGTTATGGCTCTAACACAGGCTATTCATTACATCAATTGTATTAACAAGAGGCAGACTGGCTGACTGAATTGCATTGAATTGTTTTGCTTCATTCACTGTTTGAGTCTCCGTAGGAGCGGATGATGAATCACAGGCTGGGCTACCTTGTTCTTTAATCACACTTCAAACCCGCGCTGTAAAAAAACAAAAAGCTGTGTAGCCGACATTGGCTGCGACTTTTACATTTTTTTCATTTTTGCCGTGTCCCGCCAGATATTTGACAAGTTCCTCACGCTGTGTGATTTCACCAAAGTTTTGAAATTCCTCAACATTTAATCACTGGAGATTGCAGGCTTGATGTTTCTCATATTGTTCCAGTTAAAGACACAATGAAGGATGGCATCATATTTTAATCGGAGGCAGCCAGCACTAAATTATTCTCACAGCTCCACGGTGGACGCACAGATGAAAGGGATCAGTAATGTAATGATGTAATGCATCATATGAAATAAAGACGAGGATGATTACATGACAAAATAAAAGCACAAATGAATTAAATAAGTGGATTATTGACTAATGAGGATTATGAAGTCCAGACCTCCATTCTTCCATATGCACGACTGCACTCACGTGTGTTTTACTGCACAGTTATAATTAATTGTCTGTCAGTGGGTGAGTGTTGCCCTGAGTGGTTGAATAAATTATGTAATTCTGACACATCTGTCTCCTTTTCTTCTCCCTCTTTGCCCCCCCCCCTACTCTGTCCCTCTGTCCTCCTGTCTCCTCCTCTCCTCCACACTTTTTACCTGTTCCTTTACCCCACCACCACTTCCACCCATTTCCTCCATTTCACCCCATCCTCCCTCATTTCCGGCGCGCAGAGGAAGTCCAACCGAGCGAAGGAGAAGAAAGCCCGGCGTCAGGAGGAGAGGGCGGCTATGGACGCCGTCTGCGCCAAGGTGGACGCTGCCAATAAGGTGACTTGACCGCAGGGGTTAACCAGTGAGGAATAGGCCAGGTGGAGGGGTCGACATGATCACACACACACACACACAAAAAAAAAAGCAGAGGTAGAGTTCTTGGCTGCGTGCTCGCTGCCAAACAAATTACAAATATGTGGCTGCATAGTTCTTACAGTGGATAATGGCGTCGCTTTGTTGTTAAAAATAAATGTCCTCATGGCGCTGTGAAGTGCTTCACATGAAAGCATCCACCACTTGGCCCCTTTTCATGCTGTTGTAGGCTTTCCACTGGATTCAGATTGCTTGACTTTGGCACGTAAAATCTCTATTGTGAGCTGTGTTTTTTCTCTTTTTAAAAAAAAATCAGTTACAGTCATACATATTTTTCCATTTAATGACACTGAAAGCCAGGAATGCCCCGTTTGCCCTAATTACAGCCGTAATTGATATGCACACGGCAGGAAAAGTCAAATCCAGCACCATATGTTTCTCTATGCATAATTAATCAGCATTATTAAAACCTTTTAGACGTGAAGTAGAACACACAGCAGGCGGCTCCAGCAGCTCGGAGGTGGGCTACACGGCCACAACATGGCTGAGGTGGGAGAGCAGGGGCAGTAAACCTTTTTTTTTTTTTTTTTACGGGAGCCCGGAGGAGAACAAAGCTCGCACAGTCACAGTTACGAGCAGAGCTGCAGCGGCTTCCTCAACAAGCTCTCAGCAGGCCTGGCTGAGCTTATTACTTTTTCTGTGTCACTTTGTCCCAAAATGGGGCGCCCTGTGCTGCTCGCCCCCCTCCTCCCCCCTCCTCCCCCCACTGCCCTCTCTCTCCCCCGTCCCGCTATACTGTTGACGCGCCACCTGAGAAGGAATGCAAGAAACCCTCTCAAAGTCACATTTTATTACTTGTTTTCGTTCTTGCCAACAGTAATGAATCCTGACTTGGACTATTGTTTCAAATAAACAAATAGTCTATTCATTGCTTTTTTTTTTCTTTTTTACAAAGATTTTAACCTGATTCTGGTAGGTTTCCCTCGGTCCTAATATAGGAGGGGCGTGGATGTATTACATTACAGGACCAGAGGGACCATAAGTAAGAGCTTCTGTTTAGAATAACTTATAAGCATTGTACGGCTCATTTAAAAGTAGGGATGCCCAATCACATTTTTTTTCATCTTGATCCTAATAGTATAATATAATGTATTAATTTTAAATGTCTGATGATGAGTAAATCTAAACTGAAATAAAACTGCACAGTTTACACGTCTGTACCCAGGGGCCCAGTGTCCCAGTGTTATTATGCCTGACTAATGGGGCTATACCACTAATAGCCCTGTAATTTTCCTGCCTGTATGGGCCCCGTTTGGGCTATTTAGGGAGGTATAGATTAGAAATGTAGTCTATTTTATTGTGTGTATTTGGGGTTCTTGACTGATTCAGTTTAAAGGAACAGAAATAGAGAAGATTTCATTACTGTTGAATCTTCTCATTATTTTCCTCCTATGGTGATGTCTTCAAATATTGTTTCATCCAATCAACAGTTAAAAAACTCAAAGATATTTCGTTTATTATCATATGAGACAAAGAAAAGCAGAAAGTCCTCACGTTTAAGAAGCTAGAATAAATAAATGTTTGGCATTTTTAGCCACACTGTGACTGTAGGGAGGGCAACGTCGGCTGGCTCAGACTGAAATATCTGAACAGCTGCAGGATGAGATTTTGTACAGATGTTCGTGGTTCCCAGATGATGAATCCTAATGACTTTGGAGATCCCATGACTTTTTCGTAGCACCACTATGAGGTTAACATTTCCTTTTTTGAGTAAAAATGTCTTAGAAACCATTGCACGGATGGATGGAATCAATCAATTAATCGTTTCAGCTCTACATTAAAGCTCTCTCGAAGACTTGAAAATCAAAGTGGAGCTGCATTTGAAGCCACAGCGTCAGTATCTTTAGAAAAACAGCATGTGCACAATAAAAGCTGAGACTCTGGAAAGGGGGAGGGGGGCACAACTGATCATTTTGTGTGTTTTTTTTGAAAACACTCAAAAGCTAATTTTGCCCCTTTTGCTCACAGCTTGATGACCCACTGGCTGCCTTCCCAGCCTTCAAAAAGTACGACAGAAATGGGTACGTATTGTTTTTTCAAGTCTTTTATAAAGGACTTATTCAGTATTTCATGAACCACACACTTGTTCTATTTCTTAACCAGAGGGGACAGTTAAAAAAAAAAGTTGTTCTGGTGGTATTTTGGCTTCTGTCTGTTCCTCCCTGTGACTTTCTTTCACTCTTAATTCAGCATGCATACACTCATACTGTATAATTGATCCTGTGAACTTGTCCCCCTCCCCTCTAGGCTGAACCTGCAGATAGAGTGCAAGAGAGTGACCACCCTCAACCCGCTGTCTGTGGAGTGGGCCTTCGAACTCACCAGAGCCAACATGCAGACACTGTAAGACATCCGCTCGGCTCGAGGAAACACACAGTGACCCGTCTTTTACAGATATGAATGAACAGATTCACTCGGATTGCGAGTGGGAGATTACGGCTCGGAAACGGAGGGAAGAAGTGCAGACGAGCCAGAAATTCTTTGCAAAGTGACATCAAACAGCGACTAAAAGATGTGCATCAGTGTGTTTTTCTCAGCAGCTTTAAAAGAGAATGAATTAGAGCCTGCGGAGAAGAGAGAAGAGGTAGAAGTTAGGAGATAGAAGGCGAGAAATTATGTCAATTTATCTTTTTTCAATTTGCCAGGACGTGAGCGTGAGTTTGTCGAAAGGGCGCAGTCGGTCGAAACTTTAATTTGTTCCATTTAGAAAACACTTCCTAATGACCGGGAGAAGCGTGAGGGTGAAATGAGGGGGTTATGTGTGAGTTGACCCATTTTTCTGTACTTGTAGGTACGAGCAGAGCGAGTGGGGGTGGAAGGAGAGGGAAAAGAGGGACGAGATGAACGACGAGAGGGCGTGGTACCTGCTGGCCCGCGACTCCGACTCTGCCCCTGTGGCCTTCTCTCACTTCCGATTTGACGTCGAGTGCGGGGAGGAGGTACTATATTGGTAAGATGCCGATCCCTGAGTTTGTGTATTTTCAGCTGTTGCTTTTATTTTCATCAGTATTTCATAGCAAAAGAAGTGTTTTCACTTTTTACTGCTACATGACAAGTGTTGTTGTCTTGACTCTCCAGCTATGAGGTGCAGTTAGAGAGCAGAGTGAGGAGGAAAGGACTCGGCAAGTTCCTCATCCAGATACTACAGCTCATCGCTAACAGGTAAAAATTAATGAAAAGATGAAAAGTGTTAATCTATCTGTGGCACTCAGCCCCAAACCCATTGTTTCCTACTGAGTACATAAGTCTTTATAAATGGGTCACAAAGGGTTTAATTTTTTTTAGAAGGCTCTGTAATTTCCTAAAACAATTAGATTTTATAGTTTTAATAAAACAAACAGGAGTAAATTGTGAATTTGTTTGGGACTATTTTTAACTGTAGATCAATACACATTTGATAATTCCGATGAATTTGCTGGCAAAAAAGAAAATATAGTATATTGCCTGACTTAAAACGTTTTTTAAAATGTCTTTCCTGCTCTTTCTATCCAGTACACAGATGAAGAAAGTGATGCTGACAGTTTTTAAACACAACCACGGGGCTTATCAGTTCTTCAGAGAAGCTTTACAGTGAGTATACCGGCTCTTTTGGAGATAACAACAGTTTAACTTTGCAGTATTCCTTTTTTAAGGGCTTTAATCTTAGTAAACATGAACTCTGAGTGTAATCTAAGGTGAAACATTTTAATCTCCATGCTTTTAGAGATTACAAATGGAGCCTGACCGATATATTGGTCAGCCAATATTATCAGCTGATATTGGCCTATCACTATGGGCCACTATGTATATATTCTATATATATATATATGTATTATCGGCCAATATATTGATATTTTGCAGATGCAAAAAACGGACAAACATAAGGCAGACTGTGATTTAATGTACAGATTTGCATGTTGTCCAAAACACATTTTCTTTTCTTCTAGACAGTGGTTCCAAAGCTGAGGGTCAGGACCCCCACAAAGGGTCACATGTTCAGTATGAAGGGTTGCAAGATGATGAACAGGATTTGAAAGTAGAAAAGACAAATTAACGCAACACAAAATTATGTAAATTGTTTTAGACTTTCCTGTGATCTTCAAAAACCTTGTCACATGACTCGTCCGACCTGCTTAGTCCTTTTTAACCAACCTTTTCCTGTCTGTCTCTCTCTCTCTCTCTCTCTCTCTCTCTCTCTGCCTCTCCATCTTTCTAGGTTCGAGATCGACGAGACCTCGCCGAGCATGTCCGGTTGCTGTGGCGACGACTGCTCTTACGAGATCCTGAGCCGGCGGACCAAACACGGCGAGGCCTCGGTGGGACACACCCACGGGGGCGGGCACTGCGGGGGCTGCTGCCACTGATCGACTGCAGCAACCTCCGCCGATTGGTTAAAAGCCAGCAACTTTCATGGCTGTGTGTGAAAGCTTGAGCTGCCTGCTACTTGGCAGGCGTTTTGAGTTTGAATGGCCGTCTCCGTGGCCGTTAAAAAAATGAACCAATGGTGGAAATGCGCCATACCTGGTTACAGATATTGATGTTGCATTATGGATTGAGATTTCTGTGTCTTTTGTGTGTCCCTGCTACAAAAGCAGTATGCAGTGTGAGCTTTCACACATAGCTCCTGATTTTTTTTTTCCTACTTCTTGGTTCGATGTCCAAGCTATCTTTTCCCATCCTCTCATCCCAATGAATTACTATTAGTGGTTCCCAGTAAAGAACAAGCTAAGCATTGCTGACATTTTCTACCACTGCAGTGAACCTCATCCCACCCCGCTCTCATCTCCTCATGTGCTATACTGCAGTGCTTAACATGGGTTACTGGCCTGGGGCTGTTTTATAGAAACTTAGTGTCTCCAGTCAGGGTCTCTTGAGTCTGAGACACAGTTGATCTGAGGTCGTAAATTCTTCTAAATCGATAATTCAATCCTGAACTCAAATCATCACGGTTACTAAGCAGATCAGATTTATACTCAGTTTCTGTAATACAGCTCCTGATCTCACTCTGAGACTACAAGCTTGTTTCACTGAACCAGGGTCCACGATTAGGCTGACAGACTCAGTTTTATGTCCCTTAAAAAACAGTTTGAGTACCCCTGCTGCACCCTAACATTATCTGTTATAATACAAGTTATATGCACATATGGCTTGTAGGTTGTTTTTGTAACGAAAGCACTGCAGCTAGCAGCAACTGCACTGTTTTGAACCACGTTGGCTCGTGATACTACTGTTACATGATTACAGTATAAGCACTACCAATCTTCTATTATATTCTGTTATATTCAGGTGATGCCTAGGTGTAGACCTCCGCCCTGCTTTTATTATATTTCTTTTACTTACGAGACAATATCGCCTTTTTCTTGATTACGAGTTCTCTTTTTCTCCCCAGTGAAATTAGTAAATAACAATAAAACAAAATCATACTTGTCTTATCATATGTGCTGTAAAATCCGCATCCAACCCTGGAAAATAATTCCAGTACTGTCAACTCGCTTCAGCCTCTACCCGTGTTTCCTTACCAGAGGTACAACTCAGAACAGTTTATGCTCACTTTTCACTCTTTGTCTTCATGTTTTCCTCGTTTCCATGCTTACAGACAGACATGGGAGATTTGCCTGCTTCAGTTCTGTAAAAAAGAAAAAAAAGAAAGACAAAACATCCTTTCCTTTCTCCTCCTCTTCGTGCCTCACTCCTCCCTCCATGTCCTAAAGACACTGAATGATGACACCAGACCCGTTTACGTTACTCTCAACTTCGGTCACCTTTGTAAATTTTGCATCACTCCCCGCTTCGTTGTCTTCGTTTCCGAGAGGTACTGATGATAAGTCGATGTTGACGCTAGCTTCAGCTGTATTTTTCCAAAAAAAACTACTAAAACCACCCTCCATCCCTCCTCTATATTTTGTTAGCATGAGCAAATCATATTGATTTAACAGGGATGAGGACAGGTAGAAGTCACCGCTTCATTTTGTACAGTGGCGGTCATTAATCTTGAAGACGAATGGAGGAAGGAACACGGATGGATTAATGGTGGAAGTTATTGCAGAATACTGGAGTTTTTTTTTTTTTTTTTTTTAAATGGATGTTGCTCCTTCCCCCCCGCCCCTTCCTCAGTAATCACCTGTTTTCCCAGCCCACTGTCATTAGTTTGCATGGCGAGATTTAAAAGTGTTAAATTAACCTTGTAGTCTAAATGAAGATCACACAACAGCGATGTCGCTTCTGAACCTTAGCTGCACTGTTTTGAACGCGTGTCTAAAATCCTCACGCCAGTCTGACGCCGTGACTTTGAAATACTTCACACCATTGAACATCAGCGTTACGGTTAAGGAGGATTTGTGTGACGTTTGAAGTCATTGCTCTGGTTTGTTACTCTTAAAAGCATCTTGGAACAAAGTCAGAACTGTCAGATTTGAGTAATGGTAAAAAAAAAAAAAAAAAAAGTTTGACAAGATGCTTTTAGGTCCCGCTGAGGATTTTAGAGACCACATTGCTAGTAAATCTAGGCTGCTGTAACCACTTGGGTCTTGTTGAATCCATATCTGTTTACAAAACCTTCAGGGTATCTTTAGAGTGCTAGTAGAGTGAGTAAGATTTTTAGAAACCACCATAAAACCCTTAAATCCAGGACTTTAGTCAGTTTGTTCAGATTTCATGTGGGCTGGAAGGGTGAAAAGATCTCTTTACACTACTGTGGATGTTTTTTTTTCTTCTTAAAAACAGGTCATATGAAAGCTTAATTTGAGATTTCAAACAGATAATAAGACATCTGGTTAAAGTATGTGAAACAGGGGCGATTGAAATGTGAAGCTGACGGACACTTTGTTTATTATGCGATTTCCTACACGGAAACAAAGATGTATTAGCAACAAAAAAAAAACACTTTGATGCTCCTGGGGTGAAAGTTTCTGATTGTTGGAGTAAATACAAAAAAAAAAAAAGAAAGAAGGAAAATGCACCAGAAGAAGACATACTGCATTGTGTTTCATGCTTGGTTGAACAATGATCATGAACAACAAGAACAATTAAATAACATATTGCTCGTTTTTAGTTCTAGACTACCTTCTGATGAGTACAGTAATTCATTTTTTACTGCATAGAGTACAATAAAAAAAAGAGGATGTTGTACATAGTGGTAGTATATCAACTGACTGACAGTCTCTCTCTCTCAGGTTAATCAAACGTAATCAAACCTCATCTGTTTTACTTAACAGCCATGTTGTCAGTTCTGGGTTGGCTGGATCGGATTGCTCCACTGTTTGATCTAGAGTCAGTTTTTGCTTGTGTGTCATGCCCATTTTAACTAAAGAAACTGATTTGATAAGCCTAAAAAAAAGAAAAAAGTTCAATTTTTAACAAACAGGATGCTACTTTTCAGGGGGGACTTGTAATTTTTGTGATAAATTGCAGTAAAAGAAACTGCTGAAAGGCCCCTGAGCTCCTGCACCTGTAAATTTTTCATGAAAGTGAAACTTGACACAAAGTGTGAACTGACCCTAGATCAGCACTCAGTGGTCACATTCAATCCAGACAGGTGGGCTGTCTTTAAAGGAGGCTCATTGAGGTGAAAATGCTTTTTGTGAAAAATATCCTAAGTTGGAAAATGAGCCTGAACTTAACCAATTTATTTTAAGTCAGTGAGTTCTTCTATTTTAGAAAATGGTAACATACCCGCACCAATCACAGATCCTTCTCTTGGTCTTTTCTCTCTGTATATATATATAAGCTGTTGTGGATCCATCTTCATTTTCATTTCTAGGCCTTTTACAGGTTAAAAACACTTTTTTAAACATGATGTGAAATTTAAAGAAAACTCCATGTTTGAGAGTGAGTGTTAGAGTCCTGTCCATAAACGACAATGAAAGGGAAAACTAAGTCATTCTGCCTTGTCAGTGTTTTATTTGTATGTTACAAATAAAGGAAAGTTGTTTGACTTTTCAAGAGATGCACTTTGTTTTTTTTATTATTTATATGATTATAATCATGTTTTTTATGCACAACATTTTTCAAGGTACACTTTACATAGAAGATGAAAGAAAAAAATGTATATGTAAAACACTAAAAGCAAGACTAGAAATATGAGAAGATGGAAGATGTTTTCTGCCTGGAAAAGACAAAAATAGATAAACAGGAATCATAATAAATCAAAATAATGAGATTGCATGTCAAGTTCAAAACTATTAAATCAAAAATGAATTAGCTTTAAGTCATAATTATGGTAGTAAGTCAATAGTTTGAATTACTAAGTAAAAAGTCACAGTATGTAAGTTATGAGCTAGAAAGAGATTGTATTAATTTTGATTTATACTTTAAAAAAAGACCCAACTCTCATGGGATTATAAAACACCTTTACAAAGCATCCATGTCACTTCAAATTCACAACACCAACATAAAAAACCCCAAACAAACAAAAAACAAACCCCAAAACATAAAGTTATAATGCAGAAAATAATAACACTAATCACTGATCAGCAACATCCAAAATAATCATCCACATCTTACTAATACAAGGTATTCTTCCTGAACCTATACATCAATAATTTAGTCACTGTGAAAACTATTAAACTTAAAAAAAAAAAAAAAAGAAATGTTACCCATCTATTTTCTTCATGTAAAATACATTAATATAATATAATCAAACATTTTTTTGAATGGCGGTTGTGTTGCATCCATGTGGAACTTAGTTGTGTACCTGCATGTTTTGGGGAGACTCCTTAGTGTGTGACGCTCAAACCGGAAGTTGTTGGTGCATTGCTGCAAAAAAAGGAAAAAAAAGAAATGTCAAAGCTAAGCTGAATGAATGGATGTTTTGATGCACTGAGGTGTCTTCTGCTCACATCAGTCCAAAATGACATGAAGGTTTGAGCTCGTCACCGTCTGTAGCGCTGCTGTCGTCCACCATTTCCCGCCTTTGGTGAGTGTTTGAATATGAAAGTGATTTACTGTGAAAACATAGCTTAGCTCACACTGATATACCATCCATGTTCCATGTATATTCATATTAGCCGACCTTCTCAGAGAAAGCGCACACAAACCCGTCCTTAACCTCGACATGTATGCCTTAAGCCTCACACAAATTAGCATATTTTTCCTGAATGGGAAACTTATTTCAGCTAAATTGTTGAACACATTTGAACAGCTTTAAGTGTTTAGGTTAGGTTGTCCGAGACGCAAATAAACAATTAAAATAAAATAAAAAACAGTCAAAAATGCTTTGTAACTAGTAACTTTTATTCCTCCCGTTTTCAGCTGGTCAGGGTACCATGGCAACCAGGATGAAGCTGAAGCTGAAGACTGTGTTTGTGCTCTACTTCATGGTCTCCCTGTTGGGCCTCATCTATGCACTGATGCAGCTTGGTAAGTGGACAAGACCTGACCCCCACTGGTAGTGTGAAACTGTGCCCGTGAATGCATCAATTCTGTGTCAGTGTGAATGCCGAGAAGTGAAGAAATGTGGGAAAATTTCAAGTTGCAAGCATCTCCATGCCTAATTTGACATAAAATAATGAAAAATAGCGGAGGATGAAAACAACTCTGAGACAGCGGGTTAAAAAATATCCGTTTTCTACTTAATGTTATGCAGGTCAGCGCTGCGACTGCACAGAGCACGACCTGCCTAAAGACCGTACCATATCTCGGCTGCGGGGGGAGCTGCACCGCCTTCAGGAGGAGATGAGGAAGTCGGAGGCAACTAAACAGCCCCAAAAACAGCCAGTCAAGCCCACCCAGCCCACCATCTTTGTCATCACCCCGACATACGCGAGGTAACCAACAGGCAGATTTCCTTGCTACATATTCTTCTCACTATCCTCCAGTTCTTTTTCACACCTAAACACGCGGTTGCTCTGATTTCTGTCCGTCCAGGCTGGTGCAGAAGGCTGAGCTGACTCGTCTATCTCAGACCTTCCTCCATGTTCCTCAGCTTCACTGGATCGTGGTGGAGGACTCTCCACACAAGACGCCTCTGGTGTCAGACCTCCTGGTCAAGAGCGGCCTGACCTACACACACCTACACATGCCCACCGCCAAGGACCGCAAACTGCAGGAGGTGGATGCATAGCAGTTTAAACATTCTCCTCATTTAATTATGGGCAATTTTAGCAATTATCAGTCTGAATGATTTTTCTCCACCCCAGGGTGACCCCAGCTGGCTGAAGCCTCGTGGAGTGGAGCAGAGGAACGAGGGTCTCCGGTGGCTCAGAGAAGACAGAAGGGCTCAGCAGGGGGGATACAACCAGCAGGGAGTGGTTTACTTCGCTGACGATGATAACACGTACAGCCTGCAGATATTTGAAGAGGTGGGAGTTTGTGTGTGGATGGAGTGTTTTTATTTTTTAGAAGGAACTAGTTTAGGTTGTCACTGATGTGTGCAAAGTGTACAGCTGAGGACGTGTATAAAATGTGCCGTGACTGGAGGAGGAAAACAAATGTTGCTCTTGTCTCGTGTCAGATGAGGAGTACCCAGAGAGTGTCGGTGTGGCCAGTGGGGCTGGTTGGAGGGATGAAGTATGAGAGGCCTGTGGTGGAAGGAGGAAAGGTAGGTGCTGTCTGTGCTTGTAAATAGCCAATTAGGAAATGTGGTGTACATGGCCAATGTACACCACAATGTACACCTTAGACACACTCGTATTTTCCCACTCATATGGATTGATGTTGATACTAATGAAGTTTTCAGGAGTTTTGCTAAACTATAAGCTTTCTTAAAGTATATATCATAAGTCTTGCCGGTCAGCATTGCATTTCAAAGGTGACATCTGTGGAAAATTGATATGTATCTGTGCTTCTCTTCTCACAAAGGCCTAATAATGCCTCCTAATTAATATGTCATTGGAAACACTCAAACTGAATTATTACTAATACTGTATTTATGTTTTTGATTATTGTCTCAGGTGATACGTTTTCATACTGGCTGGCGTCCCAGTCGCCCCTTTCCAATGGACATGGCTGGATTTGCTGTGTCTCTCAAACTGGTCCTGGCCAATCCAGAGGCTTGTTTTGATGGAGATGCACCAATGGGTTTCCTGGAAAGCAGCTTCCTTCAGGGATTGGTTACCATGGACGAACTGGAGCCCAAAGCGGACAACTGCTCTAAAGTACGTGTGTTTGTGTGTGTGTGTGTGTGTGTGTGTGTGTGTGTGTGTGTGTGTTTGTGTGTTTGTGTGTTTGTGTGTTTGTGTGTTTGTGTGTTTGTGTGTGTGTGTGTGTGTGTGTGTGTGTGTGTGTGTGTGTTTGTGTGTGTGAGACAGTAAACTATAAATGTTTCTAGCAGATGATGATGATCCAGTTTAGATGAAAAGGGACAAAATCCTCAAACTTGTAAATCATCACAGACAAAATGTGTGAAATACTGTGTGTATATATATTAATAATGTGGTCCTGGTAGACTAGTTACATTTATTATAGAAACTGCTGGAAGTTTTTCAGAAGTTAATTGGGACACGAAATGTGTGATTTCAGGCTTTATTTTGTATTTGATTTTATATCCATTCTTTGTGTGTGTGTGATTTGTAGGTGCTGGTGTGGCACACAAGGACAGAGAAACCCAAGATGAAGAGAGAGGACGCTCTGCAGGCTCAGGGACTGGGTTCAGATCCGGCTGTGGAGGTCTGAGGAACACACACGCACACACACACACACACACACACACACACACACACACACACACACACACGGTGTCAAGCCTACTCTGCTGTTTAATGCTGCATATGTAACTCTGCGTTGTAAATATTGTAAAAAAGAAAATATGGGTTAGAGGTGACGTTTAAATTTACATTGTTATGACTGTATTTTTTGTGTGTGTGTCAGCTAGTAAATGTACACAAGTTTGTGTACTGAGTGAGTGTGTGTGTTGTTGCAACTGTACTGACTGTATGTTAGTGTACATATCAGAGTCTCCGTTAGTTTTAGTGAGTTAGATAAGTTTTCTTTGTCCAGCAGTAAAGAGGATGAGGACTCTGGAGTTCAAGTAACTACCAGAGGGGGGTGCCAGTCTTAAATTTTGCAGAGCCATATTGTTACATGACCGGTCCATTTTTGATTAAAGCTGGAGTTATTATGCATCATTCGTAGAGTTTTACATGTTTACGTGTGCTCAGTGGAAATCCTGCGGTGTAACTCATCCTTGATAGCAGTTAGATGTTTTTTATGGCGAGCTCCTCCGGGTCTGGCTCAGCTTCCTGTCTCTGTTCCCTGTGATGGTTGGCCAACTGGTTTGTACCCTAATTCATCAGTGCAGCCACCAACATGTCGACTGATTTCTGACTGAGATACAGCAACAGAGCACTTTATTCATGCATGGCTTCTGTTGCGTGATTAGTATATGTGAGTCTGTATTTTCAGCCGTATAGATGCTTAGAATTCTTTTAACCATTGCCAAAAATGACATCATCATCATAGCATGATAAAAATCTTTATGCAACATGTGTAATCACAATTTGCTGTCAAGATAATAGTAGAGTAGAGCAAAGATAGTGCCAATTTTTTTGACAGTAAACATTCATAACAAAAACAGCAGGTACAAAATGCATCAAATAGTGAAAAAAGTCCTCCTAAATAGTTGTTGCCTTGTATTTATCTCACTCTCATACACTTGTGATACAGACAACTGGTGCAACCTAGCAACACTGTGCTGCAGCAGTAACAATAATAAATACAGAGATGCAGAGGCTCCACACCATGTGCAGTCGTAAAGGTAGAGCTCAGTGCGCAAAATGCTGGTTAAAGCATGACACCAGCTCTAACCAGTATTTTCATATATATATATATATTTTTAGTGATGCTTTTTAAAAATCACAAGGTTTGTGGTATCCTTTTAAAGCCACAAATTAGAGAACAGCACTGCTGAAGCTCATATCAATTCCCAATAACAGAATACAAAACACGCTGTCTGCGTTACGTTTCCACCCTTTGATGGTCAGAATAACACCTGAATTTGCCTTTTAACAGGCAGGAAATCCCTGATACTTTACATCAGGGATATTTCACAATGTTTGAGAACAAAAAGCTTCAAATATAAACTGAGCTACTTAAACTGTGCTTGATTATCTGCCACAAAACTTCCTCAGAGATTGGATGAATGAGGAGCAAAATAACCCGAAAACTCAACAAGTGCTCCTCGGATACTGTTGTAAGATACTGTAAAAAAACAGCTAGTGCCTGCTTACGTGTAATTAGTGCCTGTAAGTCAGTTCTCTACTGGTGTATAATGTATTTATTACTGTAATCAATTGTTCCTTACATTGTACAATGTGATAATGTCTATCCCTGGACTTGACAATAAACCTAGATCATATAAAACAAGTTTTGCTATTGTTTCTATCTCTTTTTAAATGTCAGTGATATTTGTGTGTAATTGTCTTTAACATCTCAAGTGTTCCCTGACAAAATAATAGATAATTACTACATTGCAGTCACTCATCACTCACATTACACATTACATTACTTCAGACCTGTTTGAAAACATATAATTACTCGACTTTTAATAATAATCATTAGTGTCTGATATGAGTTTTCCATTAAAAAAGTTAAATTGCCTTGGTATAAATTCAAATCTATGAGTATATAAATATCTTTCATTTCAGAAGTTTAACATCTGATTTGAAAATGTTCACTTTCCAAGTCCATTCTCAGTGTCTGTGTGCTGGAGGCTTCAAGTTTCCACATATTGCCCACAATGGTGCCTGCGCTCTGTATGGCATCAGTGTGTGTTTGTGTGTGTGTGTGTGTGTGTGTGTGTGTGTGTGTGTGTGTGTGTGTGTGTGTGTATGAATGAGCAGCAGAAACCTTGTAAAGCACTTTGGTTAAAAATTGTGATATAAAAGCAACCATTTAAGCATTTGGCGCTTATTCAACTTTGAATGTTTCTTTAAATAGGAGCGCATGTTTCTGTCAAAAGTTGCTGCGTTGTCTGTGAGCCAAGAGATATTCTGTCAAGCTTGCTTAGATTTACTCAAAGACATCACACCCCCAAACTAACTGCATTTTATGGTTCTCATGGAAGATTAAATCCAGAAATGAGAGTCCTGAGGAAAAAACAAGAAGCATTCAAGCCTTGAGAATCACTTTCCTTAATATTCACCTTTGTTAAAGTGGTATTAAAGGGTCAGTCCATCCAAATTAAGGGGTATTTTGTCATGCAAATAGTTTTAGGTTTAGTTTTAATAGTTGCAAGTTATAGGACTAGCAGCAGAGGAGTATTAGTATAGTATAATAATATAAGTTTGTACTGTGTTAAAAAATTGCTGACTCAATTAAGAAATTAAACATCTGGAGTGTATGCTGAATGTGCTTTATTGAAACCCAGCCAGCAGCACATCCGTTCTCTGTCTGAGTGTGTCAGGTAATACATTTCAGTAGCCTGAGGCATCTCTGACTTCACAGTGTCACACTGTCATGAGTCTGTGTCTCATCACTGTCGTTTATCTCTTTAGTTCAGTTTTAGGTTTCTCCACTCTCTCTCTCTGGACCTGACTTTCTTCTGAATCACCACATCACAGTCAGCACTAATCATCCAGCTTCAGCGCTCAAACCCTAACTTGTCCCTGCTTGACAGTAACCACGGCAACTTGCTCCCAGCGTCCTCTTCCTTCACCTATGATTACCCGTGTCTCAACACAGCTGAGGTTTCTACAGGTCTGTGTGACTGACAGCTGTTAACTCCCTCACCGGAGAAAAGTCGCCCACTCGCTGACTAAATATGAATTGTTAGGGAGGTGTGAGTCTACTTCAGCACACAATACACACTGATGAAGGTGCCCTGGGAGGTGAGTAAGAGGACATGAAGTCAGTCAGACGTACACCATGTTTGATCCAAGATGATTCACCAACACACACATACAACTGCAATTGCACACACACCTGTAGACTGGTTGTAACACTAGACAGCAGTTTTATTACTGTCTGTAACCTTTAAAGTATCAACTACACTGTCAAGTCATGTCAAATTATCACAGCTCATTTAATGTGGATGTTTGACTGAGTGTGTGTGTGTATGTGTGGGTGTGTGTGTTTGTGTTTTTTCTTTCCCAATATTATGTTTGGTCACAGTTTCACAGTATGCATGTGTGAGCATGTAAATGAAGGCGTGTAGGTACTGTACATCCTGATGCTGACTTAACAACAATAGGCATGGAGATAATTACCCAACACACACACACACACAAACACACACACACACACACACACACACACACGCGCGCACACACACAGAGAGAGAGACGGACACCGATCTCACTCTTTGTCCCATGTACATGAAGATATGGGTCCTGTACAACCTGACACTGACCCTACAACAACAGGCATGGAGATAACACACACACACACACACACACACACACACACACACACACACACACACACACACACACACACACACACACACACACACACACACACACACACACACAGTGGGATCTAAACAGCTCCCACTCCCTGTCCCACCCAGACACAGTATTTACTAAGCAAACAGTAAGATAACATTTAATGACACCATGCTGAATCATTTTATCCATATGCATACTTTCCATTAGGAAGCACCACCTTAGGAGAGTGTTTTGGACACATTAGTGGTCACAAATATAATCGTTTGTAATTATTATAAAATTAGTAGCAGCCATTTTGAACTTTAGTACACATCGAAGCAAAGCAAAACGCATTGTTTGATCTTATTGATGTTATTCTTTAGGCATAAATTACAATGAATAATTTAATGTTATAAAACAATATCTAAAGTAAAGGTAAGTAAAAGTAAAAAGATGTATTCAATGAGTGATGTATGAATTGTATGCATAGTTTTGTGAATGTTTTTATGGGTTATTAATGTGAGTGGGTCTTTTAATGTCACCCAAAATCAGGAAATGACATCTGACTTGACAATCTGACAATGCATGGTGCTTAATTTTGTTTTTTAAAGTCAGTAACATTCATTTAATGACTTCACTTTCATGTTCTGATTTTGACAAAATGAATGATCTTCTTCAAAAATGTTTTGAGGTTGAGGCAATTTTATTGAAGCCTGACTGTTAGGATGAGGTTATCACAGATATATTGATATATCAGCATGTATGATTGCTAGAGCAAAGATTTCTGAGGTTGATATCAATATGTGAGAGTTTAACAAGTTTAACTATGTATGTGCCATTATTTTTGTTTTAACACAAACATTTTTGATGTGAGAATTATGACAAAAATGTTCTGAGAGGGGCATTTAACTGTCACAGATGAAATTTGTCAGTGCTTTTTGATGGACGAATCATGTAACAATGACACTGAATTGTGACCATCTGAATAATTTGGCCAACCAGACAGCCCAACAGTAATGTATCTTGTAAATAAAAAAGGAATATCAGCTGTATTGTTATCAGATATTTATTGTTTTTAAGTATCAATGTGGTTTGTAGAGCTACAGATGGGAAACTAATCAAATTACATGTCACATCTCTGTAGCCCAACAGGTTTATCTATTATGTCAGCTGAGGACATTCATGGTTAATAAATGACAGGCTCTGATACCAGAGTAGGATATTTGCTTCTGGTGGTGTGTGTGTGTGTGTGTGTGTGTGTGGGGGGGGATTATGTGTGTGTGTATTATGTGTATTGTGACATGCTTTCTAGAATTGTATCTCTTTTTTAAATATATGTTAAAGGAGGTAAAGAGGGGGTGTGTGAGTGTGGGTGGGTCTAAGAAGAAAGAGCCAAAGTAAGACGGAAAGAAAGAGTGAGAGTGGTTTATTGCATGTGTGTGTTTCTTGGTATATGATTTGGTGACGACAGAACGGCAGGTTTGGGCAGGGGTGGCGTGTGTGACGTTTTGTGTGAGGGGAGTATCCTGAGCTCCCTGCGCTCAGTCATTCACTCAGGCTCACACACACACACAGAGGAGATATTGCTCACCGGTGCTGACACACACACACACGCACACAATTACACACAAAGAGGCAAAAGAGACAACAGCAAGGGCTCAGGTAAGACTTCCAACTCCTTTTTAACATTGTGTCTTATTTTGACTGCTTGATGCTACTTTATGACATACTTATTATACATATATTGTGTGTCTTTAAGTTACTTTAAAAAGGAAATCAGCATTCTCTTAACAGCACTCTTTCTTCTTTTTACATTACATGACATTAAATGAAATGTGTTAACCTGCTTGCTGCTCAATTAATCGTTTTCTTTGTTTTCTCTACATTGTGTCTTTGTATTTTAAATGTTGCCATACAGCTGTCTTCTTATGTCTTTCTTGTCACATTCACACTCACCTTCATCCCCCCCCCCCCCCCCACCCCACCCTTTGCTCAGTAATCTATCTTTACTTTGTAATCTGAGCTATTGACAGAGTATGTAGATTGTGTCAGGTGTTACCTGCAGCTGGCATATCTTTGCCTGCTTAGCACATATTTCATAGAGAGTTTATCACTAGACATAAATCAGGTATCTTAATCACTAAGACTTGCTTAGCCAGCTTTAACTTATCCTTACTTTAAAGCTGATTTGGGTGAACAATTAAATGTATACAGCTATGTCAAGAGTTTGTACATTAAGTTATGATGTTTTGGTCTAAATGACATCCATCAGGTATATGAACAAGCAAAACAACAAATCCATTTATATACACCAACTTCCACTCCAACACTTGTTCTTACAGTTCGTAACTTAAGTTGAGTGGGTATGTCCACCCCTGAGAAACAGTGTACACCTGGATGTAACTTCAGGTCAATTGGTGTCTCACCAATATGTTATTATCTAACTATAAGCCCTAACCGTGGTATGTGAAGATGATGTGGATCGTAATGTATGTCGTTCATAACACTAGCTATTAGCTAATACATTTTAGTACACAGCTGCTGTGGGTTCAGATCATGACGATCACAAAATAGGCCAGAAGCACAGCGAGGGATGTCGCAACAGTATCCCAGTGTCAATATTGCAAGTTTTGCGTGAGCAGCATGTCTCTACACGAGCACTCACTGCTCCTGCTCTGCTAAACATGCTGCTCACACTATGCTTGTGGTGTAGACACAGCATTAGTGTTTGTGTGTTCCCCTTCAAATCACGTTCACTCATCTTACAATAGTGCTCAGATATCAACAGAATTAAATGCACCAGCATCCTGTAATTACCACTTGTGGCAGCAGAAGCTGCAGTTGCCGCTGCTAGCCGCCTTTAGCCCCCCCAAAAAACTACAACGTGTTGCTTTTGCACTTTAGTTTCTGAAAAATTACACACATTTGATACAGCATGCTGGTTAGCAAATTTTGAATCTTCAGTTCAGACTAAGCTAAGCTAATTAGCTACTGGCTGTAGCTTCATATTTAACAGACACAGTTTAAGAGTGGTATCAATCTTCTCATATAAAGCTTTCAGTAACAGAGTGAAAAAGAGTAATTCTCCAAATGTCAAACCATTTCTTTAAGTGTTAACTGTCTGTGAACTCTCTGTCTTTGCAACAGGCGTTGTAGTTTTTTCTTTTCTAAAATCTGAAGACCAAAAGGTACAGATACATTAGTAACAATAATAAGCAACAACGATTCTGCATATTTTCAGTGGATTATTGTGAGATGTAGATACTGACAGGAAGCATTAGAGGTGTAATCCATTAGAGCAGCATTTATGCAGAAGTGTTTGTTATGTAGGGTGGGTGGGTGAAAGAAGTGAATGAAGGTAATTATCGATGAATCACTTCTGCACTGCTATATTTAGGTCGAAACTATGAAACATGTTTCACTTTTGGTGACAAGTAACTCAGTGATGTGAAAGCAGGTGTTTTGTTCTTGATGGTTGATGGAAAGCACCTGCTGTCAAATTGCTGATACCCCTCTGTTTTAGTATAACAACCAACTTTAAGTTTAGCCTCTTTTCATATCTGTTAAAATGGGCGAGGTTGATACTGTACCCTTTTTACACAGTTGACAACAGGACAACAGTTAGGCTGACACTGAAAGTTGATCAATATGAAGTCATTGATTTTGGCTGCCGTTCAGCTTCCAACTTGTTAAATCAGTGTCAAAGTCTGACTCTCTGTGTGCATGTGTGTGTTTGTCATCAGTTGTAAGAACATTGTGTCTTCAGCTTTTGACATCCAGTTATTATCACAACCCTGATAACACTGACTCTGACCTCAAGCCTCAATAACACACACACACACACACACACACACACACACACACACACACACACACACACACACACACACACACACACACACACACACACACACACACACACACACACACACATACTCAAGTGGTGTAAGAATTCCAAAAGGCTCATAGTTATTTTGCTGCATAAAAGTCTTGTGATAGATTGCAAGGCAGATACTGTATAACACACAGAGCACAGTGCATGCCATTCACAGCAACATCTACACGGATAAAATATGCAGACAAACACACAAAACCATGTCATTAGATTTGGAAATATCTGCCATCTGTGGTCTCATTTCATAGCATTCTCTCCGATTTTATTTTTCATCCGTCACCTTTCTTGAACTTTGACTAATATGAAATTTTGCAGCGGCTATGAAATGATCAAGACTGTGCGTGTGAAACAAGGAGACCAAGAGAGTGTAGTTGAGGGCAGGATTATATACCAGAATTAAGCTAATCTCTTTTGCCACTTCTCTTTCAGAAGTAGCAGAAAAGCAAGCGAGAAGAAAACGTGTGTGAGAAGTGAGGGAGCAACAGAGGGCCCAAGAAAAGAAGAAGACAAGAGTAAAGAGAAGATGACAATTGGCAAGAACTCCAGGAAGAGCTCTGTGCGGAGCTCCATCCGGGCCCCAAAGTTTCTGGACAAATCCAGCGGCTTCTACGGTCGCCTTGATGAGCCTGAGACCACTAGAGAAGGGGAGGAGGTGATTGGAAAAGAAGTGGAGGAAAGGTGGAGTGGGACGGAGGATGGCAGCAGAGAGGGGGGAGTTGTGAGCAGCCCGAGCCCACGTGTGGTGCACATTCCTGGGGCAGATGAAAGGGAAGAAGCTGAGGCATTTGACTTAAATGAAGGGATGATGGAAGACGATGGTGAGAGTCTCCTGCGCAGGAAACCCAGCCGCCGCAGCAGCAGGTGGAGAAGAAGCTCCAGGAGGAAGCAGAAGGAGGGGAAAGCTGAGGAAGACACAGCCAGAGATGAGAGGCCCAGCCTGGGCACAGAGAGTATGGCTGACACCCACATCCTGGAGGACACCAAAGCGATGATCGAGGTGGAGATGGAGAAACTGAAGACGATGGAGGGAGAAAATGAGAATGCAAGAAGAGGGAAGGAGCCTGAGCTCGTTCACTTTCCGGTTCGAGAGGAGGCGGATGACCAGGTCCTGATCAGAGACAAGAAGAGGGGTAGAGAGGAGGAAGGAGAGGAGGAGAAGAGGATGAAGAGGGAGCAAGAGGAGGGGATGAAGATGGTGAAGAGGAACGCGATAAAGAGTTACCGCAAGGTGAGAAAAACAAACTGACAGAGACATGTAGACAAAGACATACAAAATGAAAGCCATATATTGTGTTATTTTGTTATCAGTATATTGCAGAAGAAATGTTTTATTAACTTCTGCTTTTGAGAGCTTCCGTATCTGGCATTTAAATAAATTCCATCCTCAGGTTTACTCTACCTGGTTAAACTTTAAACCATTCAAGGTTATATAACTGAGTCCCGAGAGTTTGTCGAACAGAGGGGTAAAGTTCTCCCTGGACATCCTCCGCATACTAGCCACTGGGGCTATTAATCACTATGGAAACTATCATATCGCCTTAATTATAGACTGCAACTATGCAGGGTCAAAGTACAGTAGTCATTGGTGCATGTCACCAACACATTAGGTAAGCTCTGGCAGGGTTTTTCCTTTGCGTCATGTTTAACGACATGAAAACATTAAGCTGTAACAGAGGTTTCACTAACATAGGTGGAACAGCTGTGCAGCGGTGTGAACGTACTGTACCGTATGTACCTTCACCTGATTCACATGTTTCTAAAGATTTTCCGCTTCCATTGAATTGCACATACATCGAGGTGAAATTCCTGTGCCTCCTATATCATGTGTTTTGATCAGTGGAACGAGGTATGGCAGTGTTGACCCGCCTCCTAAACCCACATCATAAACATTCCATTGCTGTTAACCAATCAGCTCCCCCGTCAGGCCTCGGAGTCTGACCTGCCGTGAGATTACAAGACAATCATGGTTAAGAAATTCTGTCTGCAGAACATTTGTTTCTGTGTATAAAGTTAAGTGGAAGATGCTGAAAAATGAGCATCTCTGCAGCTGAGAAGAGCTGGCTGTAAATGAATACTAAGGGATAGGCACACGTCTAAGATAAATATGGGGGAGAGGGTTGCAAAAGTATAATCAGGGTGTTGGATATTTGTTCTGGGTGGAACTGAAACAATACTTCATGTAAGAAAAATGGGTAATGCTGTATTTTTGTACGTCATTTTCAAGAACTATGTAATTTATAGTATTCAGTACACTCATATAATCTAATAGTGCACAGCAGGTCAGCTGAAGATGCATACAATTCTAAATGTATGAAGAGTAAAGTATTATTAAAGTAATAATAATAGATGAAGTGAAATCAACCGCTGCTTATGGACAACACAACTGAAAAAACTCCAACTAAAAGTCTAAGACCTTTATCTCCATTTCCTCTATAATTATCACTAAACTATACAGTTCTTTACAGAAAACTTCCAAAGAAATTATTTGGAAAATACAGACCCATAAAGTAAAGTGATAGAGAGAAAGAGAAAGTGTTAAATTGTACAGGAAAGACCCACAATCTCAGCCTTTTTAGCCATTAGCCGATAATGGCTGTAGTCATGGTAAAGTTCACCACTGTGGTCCAGACTGATATACCTCAACAACCATTGGATGGATTGTAATTAAAAGTGTGATGGAGTTTTTAGTCAAACTATCATCAAGTATGCCTACTTGAATCACTTACTGTAGTTACCCTTCACTTTTCTGCTAGTGCCACCATCGGGTCAACATTTTTGTGTGCCCAATAGTTTGGTTACGTAAGTTAGCTGCTAGTGTGGCTGTAGACTTATTTCTCTTTCTTATTCAGCGGCAGTACAACACAACGTAACCTGCTTTCATCTAATCTTTGTGTCTAATATTTACAGAACTGTAATAATACTGTGGAAAGGACATTTAAATGTGCTCCTGTTCCTCATTCATTTTATTTTTAGCATATACGTCTGATATTTTCTATGTGGTATACTGACCTTTATGTGTTTCCCTTTAACTCACCAGGCTTTGGACAGAGCGTTTCGTCGCGGCTGGGAGGCCTTCGTCACCAACCTCTACAGTGTCACCCTCACGCCTGTGACATCCTCATCATCTGCGAGCCATCTTCATGTTCATCACTGAAAAAACAATTGAACAAGAGAATGATATGGACAATTACCCCCAAACCATAATATCTAAATATCTTCTATACTGTAATCTGATGCAGTGTTTCGGACAAACTTGCCCGTTTGACATTTACCTTCACTTGGGACTTTTATAGTCACATGATGTGTTTCAGTCATGCATTAGGTCTTAGAAACATTTCAAACTAATTATTTATGTTATTTAGAGTCTTAATTACTCAGCATAAAGTTGACTGCCTTACCTCATAATGCAGATTGTTAGTTTGATACTGATCAATCAGTTAAGTAATCAATTAATGTAGGAGCTGCAGAAGTCCAGCTATTGATTTTGTGAAGTCGATGGGTCTGGCTTGAATGGAAAAGTTCAGTCTTCAGGTGACTGAATTCAGTGGCTTCTGGTTTCATTCTTCTATGTTGCTAATTTCAGATTTTAGGTCAGTTGTGTAAGCCAGTCTTCACATCTTAGAGCCTTACATCAGGTCCGCTATTAAGAGCTATGCTTCTGTTGGTTTAGCACTATGAAACTAGTAAAAGTGTTGATGTGTAACCAAAAAGAGAAAAAAAAGGAAATTGTTCAGTGAATAGCAATGACTGATTAGTGGACATGTGTTCTGGAAATATTCACATTTCTGTGTGTTAATGATTGCTTTCTGGCAGCTAATCATTAATGATAGATTAAGAGTCTGGAGGACACACACAAATCACTGCAGTTTTTACCAGTCGTAACCATTTAAACCCAGGGTTTCTCCAATCTGTGTGTGCACAGAAATAAGTAGGACATCTTGTCTGTGTTTGACTTCTCACTGTGAGTACTGATGAAGGTTCATTAACCTGAAGAGACAAGACAGGAAAGTGTTTTCATGTTTGAAAGAGAGAAAATGAAAAAAAAGTCGTTTATAGAGTTATAAATCAATCCGAAAAACAAAAACAAAACCAACTTTATGTCTTTTTATTGTTACAATTGCATCTGCACACCATATGCATTTTCATTTGAAAAAAGTACCCCAACCTAAAGGTCAAATAGTATTTAAGAACTAAGCTATAACAGCAGCCGGGGTCAAGAAGACATAATATAATGGTCCAGGAGATTTTACAATTAATCCACAATTTAGCCTTACTAAAATGAAACATATAATGTTTATAATAGGTCTGCTATAATTCCTTGTTATCTGCTATGTATTTCTTTTTTATATTACCCAAATTGTGGTAAATATAAATGTGGTAATTTTTATAAAAAATCTTTTTGTATCCTAATCAAACCTTCTGAAGTCATGGACCATAAAAAGAAGCACTTGTTATGTGAGAGTAAATAAAGAAACTGTCTCTGTGAATATCAATTGAGTTTTTCATATTTGAATTAACTCAGGTCAGATCCATTTCAGAATGAATGAAATGCGTGACACAGCATTACATCATTGTAAGAGAACACCATGGCAACAGGTGCCCTGAATCAACGAGAAGCCAAAAAGTGACTAATCATAATATGAAGATATTACCTTTTCCTGCTAAACTCATTAGACTGAGTATCTCTGCACACTTTTAACCTATTAACAATACCTCAGGTAGACACACTGGATATGTCATGGCAAGCTGTATATTTGAATCCTGCTCTTATATTGTGGTATTTACAGGTGGTCATTATGTGGATATCAGCACATAAATCCTTTCACAGCTCCTGCCTCACTTACTGTTCCTTACCCTGCTTCTTACAGAAGATTGTATAGTTTATATGTCATTTCAGCCAATGAAAATAAAGCAGATGAAGCTTTCTGTTTCTACAGGGATAGTCTTAAAGGGTCAAAACTCAAAGAACAGCTTCAATGTTTCAGCTTGGGGCCTGTTTACTCCAAGTTTTGCTGGAGTTTGACCCTTGATAAACCCAGTAAACTTCTATGTACCATGGATGTATTTGTCCCTGAAATGCCTACTCTAGGACATAAAAAAACAAGAAAAGAAACTGATCGTAAAAAATATGAAGTCAGAAGAATCTTAAACCTATCTGTAATGGAAGATCAGGGTTTAAATTTAAATAAAATGAATATAGGATAAATAGATAATGTACACATATGTATAAGTAGCAATAAAATCATCTTAAGTGAGTATCTTCACTTTGTGTGTATTACCATATTTTTTATTAGTGCTATGGATTTTTCAAAAAAAGACACAGAGAAGAAACAAGACTATAAAAACTGTTAAAAAGCAATGATATGGGAGGCTGGACCATACTGTTGAGCTTGTTTCATGGGCCCAATTCAACAAAACACCAGTTACTGAGAAAGTGCCACAGACACAAGACCAACAGGATATGTTCCCCAGCATGGAAAAGGTTATTTGTAAGGCTAGAGGAACTAGATGAGCAGTGATGGTGGCTGGACACCTGCCTATCAAGTCAGCTGGGCCAGGGATTGTAGCTTAGCCTACGCAGATATCATGTAGGTATAAGGCCTAATTCAATGGGATTTGAGGGGAGTTTAAAGGTGCATTAGCCTAAGCAGATACAAATATACGTTTGGTTACGAGAAGGATTCAAAGGCAGCTTAACCTCTTAAGTGTTACTACAGTCCCACCTGTGGGAGACTTTAACCTTGGTGGCGTAATTTTCAGGATCACTTATAGTCATTCTCACTTTCTGGTTAAGACTGTAATTAAAAGGGTTGAAGAACAGCAATCTTCACATTTTGGGTACATTGTTTTCAAGCTTGTGCACAAAAAATGAGGTGCCTGGTAGGAGTTTAAAGGTATTTTGTGATAGGTCAAAACATAACTTAACATGACTACTGGGCACATAAATGCTTGCCCACCTTGTTCCCCATTTCAATGTGCTTTGATTACTTTTCTGTTTCCATAAGAGTATGAAAGAGAATATTTGAGAACCATTGCTCTAAAGTGACAGTCAGTGGTCCAGTGAAACATTGTGTCTTCATTGTGCGCAGTGTTTGTCGTTGTATAAAATAATTTTGTTGTATGATGTGACAAGCTGTGGTTGATGTCTAGTTAGATTAGACCAAAAAAAACACTTAGTTAGAGTTAGGAAAAGATCAGGGTTTGCTTTCAAATGATAACTAGAAACACATCACCATGGACATGACCCAGTTCAGTAATGCCATGTTTTAGTATGACTGCTGCCACCTCGTGGATGTATAAAGTATTTTAAATAAGGGAAAGGACGTAGTGACGTTTTTTTCCAAATGTGCCTTTATCTTACATGATATTTGTTTTTCTAGGAGAGCGAAGAGGCAGAGTACAGCGGGTCATGACTTAGCTATCCTAGGAAAAGTAAAGTGACTCACCAGAGGAAGGTTTGCGGGGCTGGGAGGAGTCTTGCAGGCGGCACATAAAGAGCAGACGCACCCGCTTCCCCTTCCACTTCCTGCTCACATCTGGTCGAGGTAAGAGTGTGCCCACGTTTTAGCTAACACATATTTAGGTGCAGATTTTTTCTTTACATTATATAAAGTAAATAACCTGAAAGCTGTTTCTTTTAAAATGCAGCATACTACACTGCAGTAGAGATTGTTTCAACCGGTTTATTTGGTCGAGTGGCCTTTTGGCAAAAAACTCAGTAGCAACACCGGTCAGGATTAACTTAAATCCATAACCATCCTGCAGTAATATTGAGTAATTTAATCAGATTGACTTTAAATACATGAACAACAACATGTTCTCTAAATGCTGGATGTATTATTTATTACAAAAAACAGGCCCAACACGATTTTAAGAAGCAGTTTGTTGAAATTGCTGCTTGTCCTTTTTGGCGGGGCTGCTAGCAGTGTCTCTCAATGATGAAACTTACACAGACCTGTACTGAATGACTGTGATTGCACTATTTTTATTCTGATGTGAGACGCTTATAAAATGTGTGTGTGTGAGCACCTCATGCCGTCCTGAGCACGCTGCATGGAAGTCATGTTAGCAGCTGCAGCAGCTAAAGTATCTCTGCTCACTTTTGTCTTCCAGATACTGAAGAAACTTCCAGATCATCCTGCTGCAGAGGTAATTATTCATTCATACTGTTACACTTGGCAGCATTGGTGCTAAAATGAAATAAAACTGACATGATTAGATAGCCTGACATGAAGTCTGATGCTACAGTGATGTTGTTTTTGAACTCTCTCACTGAATCTTTTTGAGGAAAATAACTCAAATACTGAGTAGCATGAAGCTGCATATAAAAGTGTTCATGTATATATCTGCTTTCTAACCCATGAAATGTTTATTTTGTTCAGGTGTCAGTGGAGCAAGGTGAAACTCAACATGAAGGTAATTATTTTATTTTTTTAAGTCTTGTTCATCTCAGGCAATATCATTGTTCAGTAACTTGTCTAACTAGCTTTTAAATAAAGTATGATTTTTATTTTAACTGCTCATCAGTAGAGAATCATAGTGCTACATCATTACTACACTAGCTTTGGGTCTATGCGCTCAGTGCTTCAGTGATGAATCTCTGAACTCTCTCTTACTGAATCAGCCTTTGAAGGAAAAACGTCTTTACCAGATTCTGAGTGGCATACTTGGGTGCCAATGAATCTTGGAAATTGATGTTAAGAAGTAGTCTTTAGACTGCTCTGACCTTAAATGTTTCTATGGAGACCTGATGTTTTATTCTTTTCCTCAACAGATGAACAGCACTGGTCCAGAGAGTTTAAGGCTCAGGCTCAGCCTTGAAAGGTGAGTTACAACAAAAAAAAATCTCCTGTGCAACTTGAACAAGGGTCAAAACTGATGAGCTTTTAAAATAGACAAGCATATGCCTGATTCAAGTGATGCTAGCCTTTTTAATCTGATCAGCCCTTTTAAGACACTGAAGCTCTGGTAAGTTTGTGTTTTTGACTAACCACTGATCATCTTTTGTAGGTCCATCTGCACAATCTGCTCACTGAACTCAAGACCAAACCAGCTGAAGCATGCACTGAGGTATGAAGTGTTATTTTTTTTATTCATATTGTGTACAGGGCATAAAAATGATGATTACCTTTTAATGACAAGCATATGCCTGAATATAGTGATGTCAACCTTCAATCTGATTGCCCTTCAGTGCAACTTGTACAAGATGTTTCTCTTTAGTTCTGTAATTGACTCATTTGTGTTTCTCTGGTAGGTGGGAGTTTGATTAGAGGTTTGAGGATGGATACCACACTTCAATGTCTCAACAAGTAAGTTTTACTTTAAGATTGTTTTTGTGAGAAATACCTTTCCTACCAGGCAGATAAAACCTCAGTTTTGGACATTTCTGACAGTTTGAAAGGATGACATGGGTTAACACCCATCAAACAGCTGGACGACTAATGTCACATGGCAGTTTGTCACCAAAGCCCTGATCAAACCTTTAGGTCTCAAACATGCTGCAAAAAGTTGTGTTCTTTCTATTAAGTTATATTTCTTTGCAGGATCTCTTCAGTGGATCATTGAAGATGAACACATCATTGGTTGGAGTATGATGGTAAGCTTTTATATCAACACGAGATTACACGACCTCCACCAGTAATGCAGTTCCAATGATGATGATACTTAGCTCACTTTGAACCAATGTGAAACGACATGAACTTCTGAGAAACTGCATTTATTCACAGCTTCTGTATCAGTTTAACTCTAAACTAGCTTTGAATTTGTATTGATTGAACTCAACTTCTGTCAACAGATGGTGCAGTGACTCCTTCAGCAGCATCACTGAGCTCTTCTAGCTGGAGGTAAGTTATCACATGATTGTGGAAAAGTGTTACCACTAGCTCAAACTCTGACCTGCTGAAAATGATGAGATATATTTGGAATCTCGTTCGTCTGAACTACTGTTGAGAAATTTCATATCTGACATCAGTAAATGTCGACAGTGAACTAGTATGAAACGCTGCCATTTTGTGCTCATACCTGACAGCTTGTTGTCCGTTACAGGTATCTGTCTGTGGACGTTTAGGAAGATGCTGTGATTTCTGCATGGAGTGTCTGCTCAGGTGAGTGAGCTTGTCTGCTACACAGTAACATGGAGTCCAAATCACAGCACAAGCATGACGGTTTCCTTTGTGATGACACCCGCACACGTCTTACGCCTTTTCAATGCCAGAACCTGAAAAGGTGGACCCACTGGTGTTGCCTTGGCAACAAGGGGAAAACCTGTTGGGGTTACCAACAGTCTGAATGGAAACAAGCTAACATGGGTGTGAGAACTGACTTAGGATGTAGTTAATAAAAAAACTGACATGTGGCTGATTAGACATTACAGCTAGTATCAGATGTGTATGTTACAGTATACAAAGCTCCACTGCTGGAATTGAACTGCAGACATTGTAGTGATTGTGCAATGTGTCTTAACCAGTAGACCAACAGTGTGCACCATACTTAGGTTCTTCTAGGTTGACCTATATTGTATCCGTTCATAACGAGATGTGTTCTTACAGGTCTGGCAACATGAAGTCTTCACATACTCTTGGTCTTGGCTCACTATGAGACACAAATTGGTACGTTACATTTTTTTCCCCCTCTTTTATATGTTGAATATTCTAGTGTCCAGTCTTAAAGCAGAAGTGATGAGTTTCTTTTTACCGCCCCAGTCTGAAGATTCATGACTGATTGGTACCCCTCTGATCATGAGATATTATGTTACAGAATGATTTAATTGAATGTAATGAGTGATAATTAGTCACTGGGCCATAGTGTTAGTATCAGAAGTGTAAAGGATTGCTCACTAACTTGAACAACTTGTCTGCACCATTAGGATCAAGCTGCCTGTCAACTATCCATGTGAAGCAAGATGATGGAGGTATGTTTTAAACTCAATCCCCACGGTCACATTAACACTGTCATGTTTCTCAGCCTTTCTTAAGCAGAAGTGATGAGTTTCTTTTTACCGCCCCAGTCTGAAAATTCATGACTGATTGGTACCCCTCTGATCATGAGATATTATGTTACAGAATGGTTTAATTGAATGTAATGAGTGATAATTAGTCACTGGGCCATAGTGTTAGTATCAGAAATGTAAAGGATTGCTCACTAACTTGAACAACTTGTCTGCACCATTAGGATCAAGCTGCCTGTCAACTATCCATGTGAAGCAAGATGATGGAGGTATGTTTTAAACTCAATCCCCACGGTCACATTAACACTGTCATGTTTCTCAGCCTTTCTTAAGCAGAAGTGATGAGTTTCTTTTTACCGCCCCAGTCTGAAAATTCATGACTGATTGGTACCCCTCTGATCATGAGATTGAAATCCTTAGTGTCTTCATCATATTAGTCACACATTTTAAAAGTGAATTCTTGTGTTTCAGGTGTCGACAAACCAACTGGATCTGTTGCCTGCTGCTTTGTGGCATTGTGGTAAGAGCTTTAACTTGAATTTTTAAAGTTGATGTAGAAATGATGAGTTTCTTTTTACCGCCCCAGTCTGAAGATTCATGACTGATTGGTACCCCTCTGATCATAACTGTAGTTCTAACAAAGTTCAGCTGTTTGTCACTGTTATTTCTAAGATGATTTTTCTCCTTTGCAGATGCTGGACACATCTGAGTGACAACATGGAAGCATCAACCATCTTATGCTGCAAATACTGACGGCTACAGTTAAAATTCTGCTGTAGCTCAATACAGACTTTAGAAAACATGTAAAGAATATTAAACATGTCATAAATAATGTTTCTGTTACTCGGATATATTTTGTATTTAATACTTTCCTGATTGACCTGAGTGGACAGTTTTGATGGTGCAAATTTCAAATAAACTAAAACACAAGCTTGTGTAGCTTAATTTTGCAGTGTCTTCACATGTTCCACACAAACATTCACGACACATGTAACACCAGGGAATTACAAAATGTGCTCATAAGTCAGACAAAACTACAGTCTTAAGTGAAATCAGCTGTTTCATGAGTTAGGTAGATTTAGGGAAGATAGTATTTTCTACAAGTACACAAAAGAATCATTTTCATCCACAGCCACAAATGTAAGCTTTGATAGGGGGATCTAAAGACAACCAACTAGATCGATATGGGTGTCATGACAGTGCTAAAATATAATCGCACTGGTGGCTGACTGCGGTATAGGTCATACATCCCACCCTGTTTAATGTTGGCAGATGTGATGCATACTTAAATTTAAACAAACTTTCCTAAAGGTGCATTCTTTCATTTATGATAGGTAGGTGGGCTCAGTGGAAGAGGGCATACTCATGTCAACACTGGTCCTTCAAGTTATCATAGACCAACCTGAGATGGAAACATTGAACACAGCTTAGGTCATGACATTACTGCTACAATATTGGATAAAATGTAGTGTAATTTGACTGAGTGTGTTAGAATATGCATACACATGCTCTTGATGTCATTGATAACTTCAGGAGGTATTTACATTTATTAGGAAAAATAAACATTCACAAGTAATCAGATCTGATATACCATACTATTAATGTCGGGGCTCGTCTGAAGTGTTCAGTCACCGCATTGCATACGTAGTGATGTACAAATAAACTTCATTCAGCTTTGTTTTAATTGCACAAATTTCCACTTTTTTAATGTGAATCCTTCCCTCATATATACCATTAGAATCAAGTGTTAACATAAAGTAAAGGATGTGCAGCCATTTGTGACTCGAGTGATCACAGAAACATACAGCGCAATAGAGCTTTTTAAAAAAATCAATGGTGGAAATGAAGAGCAGAGAGAAAGGGCTTGTGTAGGAGGTAGGAAAGCATTAAGTGATAAGTGCAAGCTTTGTCGAGAAGGAAAGCAGTAGGAACAAGGGAGTGATTTGGGGAATACCAGTTGAGATCACTATGGATGAAGTAAAGGCAAATCTAAAAGGTGATGGATGCATAAAGATTATAAGTCTTCAAGGAAGGGATGAGGAAGGACAGTGAAAGTGTATTGTTGGAATTTGAGGAAGCTAAAGCAGTAATATGGAGCAATATCATGACTGCCTGGTAAAAGGATTAATATGAAGGAAACAAAGGATGTCATCTATATAAAATAGAGCAAAAAGCTGGAGGAATGCAAACAAACTCCAGACAGCAAACAGTCATATCGAGGCTGAGGTTACGACACACGGGGGGATATTCAAACAATGCATTTAACAGGTAAACATCCACCAGTACTGTGTATATGTGGCTTAGAAGAAGAAGCAGCTGAATATATAATCAGAAGTACAAAAAACACACAGAGACAAGTTAAAGAAGCAGCTAAAGAAATGTAGGGTGGGTGGGAGTATGGAATATTAAGAATTTCTTTAGCATTGGCATGGCATAGTAAAAAGCACAAGTAGGTGGCGCTAAAGCCGCTGAGTTGCCACCCACCAACAAAAGAAGAAGAGGAAGAGAAGTAGTTCCTCTCTGGCTCCTCTGCTCTCTTCCACTTCCTGCTCGCGTCTCGTCGAGGTAAGATGATACACACGTTTTTGCCAACACTCGTTTAGGTGCAAACTTTTTCTTTATATTATAAAAAGGAAAGAGCTTGAAAGCGGTTTCTTTAAAAATGCAGCATACTACACTGCAGTAGAGATTGTTTCAACCTGTTTATTGGGTCGAGTGGCGTTTTGACTAATAACTCAGTAGCAACACCGGTCAGGATTAGCTTAAATCCATAACCATCCTGCAGTAATATTGAGTAATTTAATCAGATTGACTTTAAATACATGAACAACAACATGTTCTCTAAATGCTGGATGTATTATTTATTAGAAAAAACAGGCCCAACGTGATTTTAAGAAGCAGTTTGTTGAAATGGCTGCTTCTCCTTTTTTGGCAGGGCTGCTAGCAGTGTCTCTCAATGATGAAACTTACACAGACCTGTACTGAATGACTGTGATTGCACTATTTTTATTCTGATGTGAGACGCTTTTAAAATATCAGTGTGTGTGAGCACCTCGTGCCGTCCTGAGCACGCTGCATGGAAGTCATGTTAGCAGCTGCAGCAGCTAAAGTATCTCTGCTCACTCTGTCTTCCAGATACTGAAGAAACTTCCAGATCATCCTGCTGCAGAGGTAATTATTCATTCATACTGTTACACTGGGCAGCATTGGTGCTAAAATGAAATAAAACTGACATGATCAAATAGTGTGACATGAAGTCTGTCATGTTCTCTAAATGCTGGATGTATTATTTATTAGAAATAACAGGCCCAACATGACTTTAAGAAGCAGTTTGTTGAAATGGCTGCTTCTCCTTTTTGGCGGGGCTGCTAGCAGTGTCTCTCAATGATGAAACTTACACAGACCTGTACTGAATGACTGTGATTGCACTATTTTTATTCTGATGTGAGATGCTTTTAAAATGTGTGTGTGTGAGCACCTCATGCCGTCCTGAGCACGCTGCATGGAAGTCATGTTAGCAGCTGCAGCAGCTAAAGTATCTCTGCTCACTTTGTCTTCCAGATACTGAAGAAACTTCCAGATCATCCTGCTGCAGAGGTAATTACTCACTCATACTGTTACACTTGGCAGCATTGGTGCTAAAATGAAATAAAACTGACATGATTAGATAGCCTGACATGAAGTTTGATGCTACAGTGATGTTGTTTTTGAACTCTCTCACTGAATCTTTTTGAGGAAAATTACTCAAATACTGAGTAGCATAAAGCTGTGCATGTAAAAGTGTTCATGTATAAATCTGCTTTTTAACACATGAAATGTCTATTTTATTGTTCAGGTGTCAGTGGAGCAAGGTGAAACTCAACATGAAGGTAATTTAAAAAATATTGCCCTAATATACATTGATCTCAAGCAATATCATTGTTGATCAGTAACTTTTCTGACCAGCTTTAATTAATGTTTAATTTGTACAGCTCTTTTCATGGGTAGTGAATCTCAGTGTGCTACAGAACTAAAATATAATGATGATAATTAAAAGAGTAAAGCTGGAAAAATCCTTCCTGAATAAAGGGTTTTTTGTGGGTGGTGGTTTTACTTTTTTTAAGAGTCTGGGGTCTAGGCGCTCAGTGCTTCAGTGATGAGTCTCTGAATTCTTACTGAATCAGCCTTTGAAGAAACTTCTTTACCAGATTCTGAGTGGCAAACATGAGCGCCAATGAGTTGTGGAAACTAGTGTTAACAAGAAGTCTTTAGACTGCTATGGCTTAAGAAAATGTTTCCATGGAAACCTGAATTTTTATTCTTTTCCTCAACAGATGAACAGCACTGGTCCAGGGAGTTTAAGGCTCAGGCTCAGCCTTGAAAGGTGAGTTACAACAAAAAAAAAATCTCCTGTGCAACTTGAACACGGGTCAAAACTGATGAGCTTTTAAAATAGACAAGCATATGCCTGATTCAAGTGATGCTAGCCTTTTTAATCTGAACAGCCCTTTAAGACACTGAAGCTCAGTGTAAAGTTTGTTTTTGACTAACCACTGATCATCTTTTGTAGGTCCATCTGCACAATCTGCTCACTGAACTCACCAAACCAGCTGAAACATGCTCTGAGGTATGAAAGTTTTCTTTAATGACCATAGTGTGTACAGGGCATAAAAATGATGATTACCTTTTAATGACAAGCATATGCCTGAATATAGTGATGTCAACCTTTAATCTGATTGCCCTTCAGTGCAACTTGTACAAGATGTTTCTCTTTAGTTCTGTAATTGACTCATTTGTGTTTCTCTGGTAGGTGGGAGTTTGATTAGAGGTTTGAGGATGGATGCCACACTTCAATGTCTCAACAAGTAAGTTTTACTTTAAGATTGTTTTTGTGAGAAATACCTTTCCTACCAGGCAGATAAAACCTCAGTTTTGGACATTTCTGACAGTTTGAAAGGATGACATGGGTTAACACCCATCAAACAGCTGGACGACTAATGTCACATGGCAATTTGTCACCAAAGCCCTGATCAAACATTTAGGTCTGAAACATGCTGCAAGAAGTTATTTGTTCTTTCTATTAAGTTTTATTTCTTTGCAGGATCTCTTCAGTGGATCATTGAAGATGAACACAGCATTGGTTGGAGTATGATGGTAAGCTTTTATATCAACACGAGATTACACGACCTCCACCATTAATGCAGTTCCAATGATGATGATACTTAGCTCACTTTGAACCAATGTGAAACGACATGAACTTCTGAGAAACTGCATTTATTCACAGCTTCTGTATCAGTTTAACTCTAAACTAGCTTTGAGTTTGTATTGACTGAACTCAACTTCTGTCAACAGATGGTGCAGTGACTCCTTCAGCAGCATCACTGAGCTCTTCTAGCTGGAGGTAAGATATCACATGATTGTGGAAAAGTGTTACCACTAGCTCAAACTCTGACCTGCTGAAAATGATGAGATATATTTGGAATCTCGTTCGTCTGAACTACTGTTGAGAAATTTCATATCTGACATCAGTAAAGGCTGACGGTGAACTAGTGTGATATGCTGCCATTTTGTGCTCAGACCTGACAGCTTGTTGTCCGTTACAGGTATCTGTCTGGCCATTTAGGAAGATGCTGTGATCATAATTTGTATTGATTGAACTCATCTTCTGTCAACAGATGGTGCAGTGACTCCTTCAGCAGCATCACGAGCTGTTCTAGCTGGAGGTAAGATGTCACATGATTGTGGAAAGGTGTTAGCTCAAACTCTGACCTGCTGAAAATGATGAGATATATTTGGAATCTCGTTCGTCTGAACTACTGTTGAGAAATTTCATATCTGACATCAGTAAATGTCGACAGTGAACTAGTATGAAACGCTGCCATTTTGTGCTCATACCTGACAGCTTGTTGTCCGTTACAGGTATCTGTCTGTGGACGTTTAGGAAGATGCTGTGATTTCTGCATGGAGTGTCTGCTCAGGTGAGTGAGCTTGTCTGCTACACAGTAACATGGAGTCCAAATCACAGCACAAGCATGACGGTTTCCTTTGTGATGACACCCGCACACGTCTTACGCCTTTTCAATGCCAGAACCTGAAAAGGTGGACCCACTGGTGTTGCCTTGGCAACAAGGGGAAAACCTGTTGGGGTTACCAACAGTCTGAATGGAAACAAGCTAACATGGGTGTGAGAACTGACTTAGGATGTAGTTAATAAAAAAACTGACATGTGGCTGATTAGACATTACAGCTAGTATCAGCTTTGTATGATGGGTACAAAATGAATCTGATCACATTCCTAAACAGTTATTCTATGTACCAGCAGGCAGGTATAAAGTGTTGATGTTTTGCTCTTGTTCTTTTAGGTTGCCATCAAATTTTAGGTCCTCTGGATTTTGAGTTGAGGTAAGCATCTGTCAGTGCTGTCATGTTTATCAGCCTTTATGAGCAGAAGTGATGAGTTTCTTTTTACCGCCCCAGTCTGAAGATTCATGACTGATTGGTATCCTCTGATCATGAAATGTTACAGAATAGTTTAATTGAATGTAATGGGTGATAAATTAGTCACTGGGGCTCAGTGTTAGTATCAGAAGTGTAAAGGATGCTCACTAACCTGAACAACTTGTCTGCACCATTAGGATCAAGCTGCCTGTCAACTGTCCATGTGAAGCAAGATGATGGAGGTATGTTTTAACCTCCACCACGGTCACATGAACACTGATGAATGTTGAAAGGATGGCCAATCTACAGTCAAATGCTTTCAGCTGGGTACCAAGCTTTCTAGTGTTTACTCAGACTTCTGTTGGCCCAAAAAGACACTGAGAACCCTGGTTTGTCTTTGCCAGGTGTAAGGTGATCTTCAGGTTCCCTCAAAGGAGGTTCTGGTAGATTAGACTGTTTGGTACCAGACAAATGACTGAAAAACAAAATCTGATCAAATTCCTAAAGAGTAATTCTATGTACCAGCAGGCAGGTATAAAGTGTTGATCCTTTTTATCTTGTACTTTCAGGTTGCCATCAGATTTTAGAGGTCCTCTGGATTTTGAGTTGAGGTAAGCATCTATCAGTGCTGTCATGTTTCTCAGCCTTTGTTGAGCAGAAGTGATGAGTTTCTTTTTACCGCCCCAGTCTGAAAATTCATGACTGATTGGTACCCCTCTGACCATGACATTTAAATATTCAGTGTCTTCATCATATTAGTCACACATTTTAAAAGTGAATTCTTGTGTTTCAGGTGTCGTTAAACCAGCTGGATCTGTTGCCTGCTGCTTTGTGGCATTGTGGTAAGAGCTTTAACTTGAATTTTTAAAGTTGATGTAGAAATGATGAGTTTCTTTTTACCGCCCCAGTCTGAAGATTCATGACTGATTGGTACCCCTCTGATCATAACTGTTGTAGTTCTAACAAAGTTCAGCTGTTTGTCACTGTTATTTCTAAGATGATTTTACTCCTTTGCAGATGCTGGACACATCAACCATCTTCTACTACAGCTCAATACAGATACATATATTTTGTATTTAATACTTTCCTGATTGATCCCGAGTTTCCAGTGAACATTATTGATATGGTGCAAATTTCCAATAAAACTATTAAACTCAAGCTTGTGTAGCCTTATATTTCAGTGTCTTCACAGGTTCTACAAACATTCAGGACACACATCAGAACTAAAATGTGCTCATGAGTCAGAAATGCCATGTTATAACTATTGGGTCTTTAGGTTTAAGTGAAATTACTCATTTTATTATATAGGGACAAATTCTGTGTACAACAGGTTATGGCATAGTGTTATTGATTTACACAATTTGGGTATATTTATTAGAAAAAAAACATACACAAATGATCTGATGGACCACAGAATAAAAGGGGGGCTCGTGTGAGAAGTTGTCAATCACATTGCGTTAACAATGTTTGTTCCAATGTATCCTCTTTCACACATACATGCCAGAATCAAGTGGAAACATAAAATAAAGGCTGTGTAGTGATTCTAGTGATCCCACATACAGTGCTGTATGTTGGATTCCAGTGATCACACAGACAGTGCTGTATATGCAGTACTACACACAGCAGGTGAGCGAAACAAAATGCAGACTGCTGTTGAGCTCTAGGTACCTCTGATGCCTGCAGTCTGATCAAAAAGTCATGACAGAGCTCATCAAATAAAGAGATGCTGCTGTTTTGCCTTTTAAACAAAACCGGACGTGTGCTCAGTCAGCAGTGAAGATCCTTGCAGCGATATCGTCCAGTAGCCAGTCCACTCCAGTTAACAAGTTCTCTCCTGTTACTGCACTGCAACCAATGATACACCAGTGATGACTTTTAATCTCATCCAGAGCCAGCGCCTGCAGGAAAACACAGAAGTGATTATTACTGTAAATAATGAACAAATACTCCCAATTTCTTTTTAAAAATCAACTATAATCTGACATGAAGAGTTTGAACCAGAAGTGGTACTAATGTGTGAAACAGACTCACCTCTCGTATCGCCTCTTTTGACAGGGCTCCTGGTAAGTCCTGTTTGTTGGCAAACACCAGCAACGTGGCACCAGCTAACCTCTGCAGGGAGGAAATGATGATACAGCACATTGACAGTCTTTAATTTGACATATTGCAGTATTTACAGGGCACTCTAGCTCTGATTTAAGAAATAATGTAGCTTGAAACGCACATGAACTTCATTTGACAGGTGAATGTGATGCAGCATTTACAGTATGTAAAATATTTTACCATCTGCATGTTTATATGAAACAAAAGGTCTTTAAAAAAAAAAGTTTCTTAACACTTAACCGCACAGCTGAATATAAAAAATAAAGCATTGATTAAATATCATGGATTTCAGCTTTAAACACAGTAAAATACGGGTGCAGATTACGGGTGAAATATAGAACAAAGCCAACATATAGATCTACAATTAACCACTAAACTCTACTTGCTGTATATGTGCCTCCCTACAGCTCCTGTGTGTGCATGTTTCTGTGTACCTCCTCCAGCAGCAGTGCACTGAGCTCCTGCCTGCAGTCCTCCAGTCTGAGTCTGTCTGCGCTGTCCACCACCCACACCAGCCCGTCTGTGCTCTCAAAGTAGTTCCTCCAGTAGGAGCGCAGTGACTTCTGACCCCCCACGTCCCAAATATTGAGTTTGAACCTAGAAAAAAAACGGAGAGAAGACCGAAGAACTGAGGAATGTGAAGTAAGTGAAACCTTATATAGCGATTTTCTTAAAACCACAGTTACTATGTGCTGCTTGGCAAATTTAAGTTAATAACAGAAACAATGACAACAGGAAAGCAGTTATGAATATTCAAATCAAAGACGAGCTAGATTGTTATAAGAGCAATAGTGCTTCATAAATAAGACTTTTCAGTAGTTTGTTGATCTGACCCCCAGAGAGAGAGACTCAGCCTGGACAAAAGAGGCTCAGCACAACCAGGAGCCCCTGTTCTCATGACCTGAGAGACCGAGTGTATCTACACTATGTGGCATCAGCAACTCACTAATATACAGCGGAGGGAATTATGTACCGTCTTGAGAGTAGTTATGAAGGATTTTGAATGAATTCCTTAATATGGATGCCAATTTAACAAAGCCGCCACTGTGGGCTCTTTGTTAGTAAAGGTTCAGCAGGATTGTGAACTAATTATAGACATGCTCCAGATTCTTGGCTTGAACAAGAATACAGTTCAGTCAAAACAAGAGGAGGGAAAAAAAACAATGAGTTATTTGTTTTAGCTGTTGGGAAGATGAGGAGGAGACTGACTGAAAATGACAGGAATGAATGGCTTAACTAGGGCTAAAACTAACAATTATTTTCATTATTATTTAGTTGTTTGGTCCATAAACTATCAAAAAATGATGAAAAATGTTGATCACTGGGACATTAAAACAAACAATCAAAATAGATAATTTGACAGTCAGCAACTAATTGTTTAACTTACTAATTGTTGCAGCTCTATTACACTGTTCCTGTAAGCATACTGAGACCGTTTTTCTTGGTGTTCAAGATAGAGAATTTAATAGTTAGACTACTGAGTTGATAAAACAAGAACTACATTATAGAATGACATTTCTAGTTGGGAAATTGATATGCATTTATATTTATTTTATTGAAGCAGAGATACTGCTCATTAACTATCACGAGCACTGGGGTCCATCATGTAAATGTGTCAGATTTACTCATATAGGCTAATTTTTATCTGCAATCCCTGGCAGGTTGATGCCATAAAAAAGACATACAAGAGCACATGAGCACAGACAAATATTAAAACAATGACATAACCACTACTACGGATTATGACTGCATGTTTAATTGTCCACTATTACTGTTTTATGGATCTGGACTGTTCTAGATATGTGTACTCGATAGGAAAAGACTGACTGTCCAAAGGTGCTTTTGGGTGGCTATGTGGTGTTTACAGTCTCCTCTGGTAGATATATTTTGATTTTGTTTAATGAGTTCATTGAGTAGATGGGAGATCACACCATTAAATCTTTTTATACACTGCAATATCTGCAAATTTTATCATGTTTTCTTGTTAAAGAAATCATATTTAGTTAATTTTTTACAATGATGATATGAATGTGACTTTTTATCCTATGTTATCAAAACTGCTTATTAAGTGTTTCTCCCGATTGTATTGTGGTCCGGCCTGTCTGTGTCCAGCTGGTAGGACAGCAGTTCATGCTTGAGAAAATCAGTGATGTACAACTTTGAAGCTCTGGTAGTTACATTGTTCCTGATGTGTATAACATTTGCCAAATCGAGTTTTGATTGTGTTGACACCTTTCATACAAAAGCTATAAACTCACACACTACTAGTCTAGATCTAGTTCATCCCTATTATATCACAGATTAAACCTTAGTTACCCTAAGTATGACTGGAGAACACGAATACCACAGCTAAAACTGGAAAACAGGGCGGAAAGCAATCTTTGCATGAGATCAAAGTGTGTGTGTGTGTGTTTATAATGTGCAGTATTTTAGGTACTAGCCAGGATATAGAGTAGCACAACGTACCCTCTGTGCTCCAGTGTTTTAATGTTGAAGCCCAGTGTTGGAGAGATGGTGCTGACATCCTCTCCGTTAAACTTCTTCAGGATGGTCGTCTTCCCCGCGTTGTCCAGACCTCTGTAGGAGCCAGGTTAAAGAATAAACACACACACACACACCCTAACTTTAAACACTAACCCAAATGTAAGCCGTTCCCAATTAGGTTCTAACAGGCCATAAGTCTGAATTTCCTCTCCAAAAGTATCCTATGACAGCCTCCATCCAACACACACCAGGCTGCTATTGTCTTGTTAGTAATGATAGCTTAACTGTAGCATGACGCAGCACAAAACGCACCAAAAACACGCCACAAACAACTATTATCTTATGTGTATTCACCAGAAACTGATACAGTTATAATGTTACTTCAGAGTATGCGCTAACTAACACATGAACGCTATTGTGTGTCTTGCTAAGCTAACTTAAACTGTATTACAACATTAGCAGGATACAACATTAGCAGTCTCATCTCCCGCTCCTTCTGCTTCATCTTCTTCAGAATCGTCAGCAAACCCATCGCGACTGTGTCCGGCTCAGCTGCTGTTATTATAACAGATTCGTTGTTTTTTTTTGCTTGTTTATAGCTGTGTATGAAAGATATTCAGCATCCACAACAAGCATGTCGCACCAAGAAGTGAATGTAAACGATAGTCCCGCCTCCCACTCCCACTGATTGGTCTGTCAGGACAAGGGAGCGCTGATTGGTTAAGAGAAACGTTCGAAGCTGGTTCTTTTATTGGCGGAATGCAAACCCAACTTTAAAGGTGCATATACCGCCACCTGCTGTAACAGAGTGTGTAAATTTAAGGCATTAGATAATCTGAAAGTTTGGTCTATTTAAAACGAACCACACAAACAAATAAACAACATTACATACACACACACACACACACACACACACACACACACACACACACACACACACACACACACACACACACACACACACACACACACACACACACACACACACACACACACACACACAAACAATTCCTACCAAAACAACTATTTTCTAATCCTGCCTGCATTATATAACATATCGACCCCCTGCCCTGTATACTATGAATTATAGGCTATTTATTACAATGTATGTTCGACATATGTTTTGTTATATGTTCTACATCTTATAAAGTGTACACTGACACAGATTTGATTGAATTTTCCCCATTACAGGAGTGAAAACCTGCATGCCTGAATCTAACCATATAATAAGCACCTCCCCTCTTTTGTTAGGATTTCCTCCTTTAAACGGTTTAACATGAAATAACTTCTGTATATAATAATGTCTTCTTTTATTGTCTGTCTGTATCCCATTGCCTCTGCCTGCCATTAATTATGGTTACTCTAATGAATGATTTTATCACTTTATTGTCATACAAATGAATTCTTTGCCAATTTATCCACTTGCTCATTTCCTTTAACACCCATATGAGCAGGGACCCCCAAAAAACTGCACCTCTACCCATCGTATTTAACCGTTCGGTAAGTCCTACTTCTTCTGATCGATCAATCTATCAATTTATCAATGAAGCAAGCCAATAAATACATACAGAAATAGAAAATACTGTAAACCTACTATCAGTATTAAAGATGTTAGGAGAATATTAAAAGAATGCTATAATAAAAAAAGATATGAAGTAAAGTTAGATAATCATATAGCTATATATCAATTAAAATATTAGCAAGTAAGTAGTAGTATGTCACTCTAAAATGTTATATTAAAAGTGTAATGTGAATTTCTATCATTAGATTTTCTCTGACTGTTTAACTCAATGATAATAACTCATCTGAAGAGCAGCTGCTGAATCTGAGCTGAATCTGATTGTTTTTATTGGCTGAATTTGCTCTATCCCCTGAGGGCCATGAATGAGAGCAATAATTTCTGAAACATTTTAAGGTGTGGCTAATACCGGATTTGGAGCCCTGTTGCGTCTTTTGTAGGAATGACTAACTTGACTGTCTCGAAAACATACATATTGGCAAGTAAATTTGCACATAGAAGGAATTTGTCTTGGTGTTGTTGTGTATGACAATCAAGAGCAGAAAGTAAGAGAAAAGGTATCTGTACAAAATAAGAAAAAATACAACTATCACAAATGACAAAAGTGATGTAAATATATAAATAGAATGTTACAATAAAGAATAAGTAAAAATCTATGAGAAGTGAACAAGATATTGGGCTCCCCAATTTAGTAATGCCATATTAATCTCGTAACCAAAACATGAGTTACAGACTGCTGTGGGACTTCTGAGTAATCTTCATACAAGTATCAGCTTTCAGAGTCATACTTGACTCAGGAAGTTGACAAGGAATGTTCTCATTTCATTCACATCATTTCTGTACAAGTGCTCCCCAAGACTTAACACCCTGGCTTGAAAGAAGATATTGATCTACAAGAGTAAAAAAAAACAAAACCCTAACTCACAGTCCAACCTTTTGAGCACAAATGTGACATAAACCCATTAACCCTAACCCTAACCCATAAATGCATTATGTATTTATTGTAACTTCAGGCTATGCACTTTACACTGCCCACCAATGTCATCAAGCCAAGTCACAACATAATTCTTTCTTTGTGAATATGTGGGAGGATTTAGCAATGCCCCTTCTTGGTAAAAGAAGTGACATAATTTCCTGCTAAAGAGTGGTAAAAGCTGTTGGCTGCTGTAAGGGGGCTTGGCCGTTTATTTCCTGGCAAGGCGCTTTTTTAGAAATTCCCTGCACGTGAAGGAAGTTACTTCCTAATATGGTAACCTCCCGACCCCCCACCTAAAACACTTCCCGTCCCAAACTACAGCTCTCCTAAATCTCTCCATCATGCTTCCTCCCGGCACTATTGAAAATGTGAGGATGGGATTATTAGCTGACCTATCAGACAATGCAGTAGCGGGTAAACTAATGTAAACTTGAGTTTTATGGCACTTCAGGAAGGCATACAAATAAAGAAAAACACGAAAACAAGCCTGATGTTATAGAGGTTTATTTTGGGGGGTTTAGACTTTGTTAGATTTATAATTGGTCAATAAAAAATCCCATAACATACTTGTCATGAATATTTAGCTGCCTGTTTATTACAAGTTTGTCACAGCATTTATTTCATTTATTATTATTTATAACCGATGTAATAGTAATAGTTAAAAAAAAACTAATGCTTACGTGTAGATAGCTGGTTATGCAGGCTTTGAAAAAGAAAGCATTGCCTACTACACCGCCCCTCCATTCCCCTCCTCCCTAAATACACACACCATTACATTGCAACGGGTCAGTTTAAAAGAAAGAGAAACTGAAAGCAGTCACATCATGTTGCATCATCATCATCAGCTCTCTCTGGTGCCAAACCTCCTGCTCAAAAGCCACCAGACTGAAACTGAACGTTGCTCAGTCCTGGACACACAGAGTCAACAAGTCACTAAGCAACCATCACCATTGGTTTGCAACACAGAAATATAGCAGTACCTCACCTCCGTCCTCCTGACTCATCCACAGGTTATCCCAAACCGCAGAAAGTCGCGCAGCTGCTGCAGATTCTTATATGACAGTCGGTGGTTGCACCTGCGGGCATGTTGCACCGGTGAGGACAGGCTGAAGATTTATGCTGTTGCCGGAGACCTATTCAACTGACCAGCCGGTCTGCAGCGTGGAGGGGGCGCAAGACATGTCTCCGTTATTCATGGATACCGTTTATGAATCCAACAGCTCCGGCTCGCTCTCAGCTGATTGCAACAGCAACACTGCTGGCTCGGTAAGTCCTCCTCCTTCTAATCGATCAATCTATCAATTTATCAATGAAGCAAGCCAATACATACATACAGAAATAGAAAAACACTGTAAACCTACTGTCAGTATTACAGAACTTATGAGTATATTAAATGAATGCAATAATAACAAAAGATATGAAGTAAAGTTAGGTAATCACTTGAACAAGTCATTTCATTTGAATATTTGATGATACATTGTCTTTTAAAAGCTATATCAATTAAAATATTAGCAAGTAAGTAGTAGTGAGTCACTCTAAAATCAATTCAGACTCCCTATTGAGCATAGATTATATTATATTGCATTATTCTTTTACATTTTCTTTAAGAATTAGGCATTCTGATCACCATCAAAAGAGACCAAAATGTAGTCCCAAGACTCACTTTGGAATTTCTAATACCAGCATACATTTTTCTATCTCTGAATGTCTGGCGCTGTTGGAATAGTTCATGCCATTTATCACAGCTGATAATGATTTTGGCATCAGCTCATTTCAAATTTCTACAACCTGGCTGCAGGGCACCTGTCCTCTCATATGGGTAAAGAAAATAACCAAATTAGGCTTGACATATTATTCATATCTTCAGATTTTATCCTGGGTGATAGCACTTTCTTATGTCTAGTTTTATAACAAAAAATCCTAAGTACTTGCTCTTGTTCTTGTAGCATTTTGGTATGATTCAGACTCAGTGATGGATCACTGAACTTGTTTCCTCTTCAGTGTCAGTTATAACTCAACGAGTGCTGAATTTAAAGGAAAACTGGACCTGATCCCTATTTTCATCTTCTTGTGCCTACTGTAAGTGACTAATGCTGTCAGTAATTTTTGAAAATGGTCCAGTATTGAGCAAGAGAGCTTTAGCCGGCAGCTGTACCACAGGCTGCAATGTAATCCTTTGGGGCAATTGCGCCTGATCAATGTACTTCCACTAAAAGCTCAGACTCTCAATCTAAGTATCACTACCATGGCAACAATGTTGGTAAGGAAATGAAACCATGGCATAACCCCATATTCACAGAGTATAGGGTTAGCCATAGTTGTTGCTATTTCAGTGTGTTTGTAGTTTATGAAAATTAATTGTAACATGTTGGTTGCCTAAAAAGTCTTCTTCAGCGTTTGGTTGTAATCAAAGACCCTAAGGAGTTGGATGTTCAGTTTTTCCTGTTAGTACATTTTGTTTTAATGGTTTTAAGTCTTTTTTGTTGCTGGGGAAAATTAAAAATAGTACCAGCATTATCACAGTTAACTATAGACTATAAATGTACTAACCAAGCTAGCAGCAAGCATTAAGGTCAGCTGCACCAAAAATCCAAGATGCTAAACTTGAGGCTTCAAAATACAAGTCCAACCAATGGGTAATGTCAAGGTGAATACAACCATTATTTTTTTTACAGTCTACGCTCAACTATCGTAAGATTTCCGAAAGAGACTTGTCCTTGACTGAGACTTGGTTTGACACAATCATAAAAAAAGACCATATCAAGCAAAAGGTGAAGAAAAATGTTTTATTTCTCTGTATGTAATAAGTACTTTTAGGGAACGTATATTGATGGGGTGCAGTCGCCCCAAAGGATTTGATTGCAGCCTGTTTTGTGGCTGCTGATGCTCCCACGCAATACTGGACCAGTTTCAAAAAATGTTGTCACAATTAGTCACTTAGATACGAAAGGATGGGAAAATGTGGTCCAGGTTGGAAAATACTGAAGTTTCCCTTTAACATCACGCGCTCCAACACAATAAGTTCCTCTCTCTTCAAGTCCAGGTCTGTTTATTGCTTTACTGACCTGCTCAAACTGGGAGACTACGTGTCATTTCATGTATTAGATTTGCCTCATGACCTCATGAACTAATACAGGTTTCACAAACATGCAATATAAAAAAGTTATTAATGTCTTGAAAAAGGAGCACTCCTTTAAAGGCAATAGAGGATGCCATATGAAAAGTATGCAGGGATGTTCATGAATGTTCATCTTGACAGGAAAAAGAGGGAGAGGGACCAGGGACGCAATACAGAGGGACTAAAAGACGACAGAAGAACAGAGAAGCAGCGAGGAAGAGCAGGAAAAAACAGACAGAGAGGGCTGATGAGCTCCATGAGGTTTGAAACATTTACTCCTTCTTTCTTTCCTTCCTTTCTTTCTTTCCTTCCCTCCCTACAACATCATACTGTGATTCTGTCTCACACATGCACACACAGAGGCTATGTGACTAGCGGTGTGTATGTGTCTTGTGTAATCTGGCAGAAGGCTCACAGCCGTTTCTTGGAAATGCTCAGCTTAAGAGAAGGGCTTTCACTCCCTCTGGTGAGCCCTCCCTTTCCTTTCTGCCCACTCCACACACACACAGACACACACACAGACACACACACACACACACACACCCATATTTTTCCTTTCGTGTCTCTTCCTGAGGGGCAAATTCCACAGGTACTTTCACAGACATGTGCATTACGGGTTTTATGAAAGACATTTCTGATTGGATTCCATGGAGCAAATAATGTTCTGACTCAGAAACTTCACAATGTGAACCACTGAGAACAATGCATGTATAGACTGTACACATTTTTTTATGATTTGAATTAGACATAATAATATCCTCTGTAAATATCCATTTTAAAGAGCAAAATTTGATGCACTATTCAAACAGGTCTTCACTGTCAAAATTCTTTTTTCTTAATACTTTGAGTAAAGTTTTAATAAGACATATTGTAGAGATTCAGTGTCGCAGAACACAGTCACAGATCTGTCTGACTGAAAGTCCACATTTTTTGATGATCTTTGTAGTGTTGTCATTCTGAAAAAGCTTCACCATGAGTTTTCAGTTTGGTTGTCGTAAGGATGATTAATAACAAGATGTTTGCCCGTGCAGTAAACATAAAGTTACCTTCAGCAGGTGATTCGTTTAGCTTGGCAGAATCACTGGAAACAAGGGGAAACTGCTAGGCGGGGGAAAACTCCAAAGCACTCACATTTACATGTTATATCTAGATTGATTAATTCATACAAAAACCGAAATGTCAAAACGACAGATTTTAATGTTTCCAGTCACTACATACCTCCTATTAAACCACAATTTGTCATTTTTACCCTTTGCCTTTTTAATAGAGTAAACAAATGAGATACAGTGTGTTAATTAGTGAGTTTTTTAGAGGTGCTGAAGTGAGATTAAGAAAGATTTTGTTACCTTTTTAGCCAGGCTAGATGTTTCCGTCTGTTTCCGGTCTTTATGCTAAGCTAAGCTAAGCTAATCGTCGTCTGGCTATAGCTTCTTATTTAGCGTATAGACACAAGAGTGGTATCAATCTTCTATATATATATATAACTCTTGTCAAGAAAGCGAATAAGCGCATTTTCTCCAAATTGTTTAACTATTCATTTAAGTGATCCAATCTTGATGTATTTTAGTTTTAGACCCATCACCTTTACACACAAGGATTTTTTTTAAAAGGTGGAAGGAGGTGAGGTCATTTCTTAAAATAGGGAAGTGTAATAGTTCACTGCAGCATGAATGGCTGCATAAGGTTAATGATTAACTCTGGATAATAAAATAATAGTTAACATTACAGTTTGTTTTCTAGGTTGTGCCCCCTTCAGTAGTGTCATTAATCTTATGGTACTGTACTGTGATCTATCTATCTATCTATCTATCTATCTATCTATCTATCTATCTATCTATCTATCTATCTATCTATAGATATAGATATATAAAAGGTTACCATCAGATTTTCATTAATCTGTCAAATCTGTCGTGATTTATTACTTTCAGGACTCAAATAAGATATGTTGGCTGTGTTTAACGGCTGATGTTTCTTCTGCTTGTCGTCTTTCATGCTCATTCAGGTGTGCCTCATTTTTCCTCCCACATAATATCCTACCTGTCATAACTGGTTAGATAAGTGTACGTTTACCAGTTTTGTGAATGGGTGTGTGTTTGGAGGGAATCCAGACTTTCACTTTCTCTATCTTCTTCTCTTTCACTTCTGCTCTCTTTTATTGTTCTTCAGGTTGATTTGAAGAAGCTTCGAAGTCACAAACGAGTTTAGAAGATAGTTGATGTCAGCAGTTGAAGGTTGAAAGGGTCAGTGCACGTGTTGCACGGCCGCATACAACTGTTGCTTTAAATGTAGACTTCGTGACCTTAAGAGAAAATAGCGGACACATACTCATACTGAAAGAAAATGCTTTTTTTCTCAGCATTGTTCATGCTTGTTGAATCATTGATAAACTGGGAACAAGCAATTCTAGACACGTTAAAAGTCGGAAATGTGTTTTTCTCCTTGTTTCCTCAGTTGGAGGTCTGACCTTCACTGTGTAGAATGATGTATGTGCAGAGTTTGATACCAGAAGACACCTCACATTCATTTGCTAAAAGTGAAAAGTTAAAAGCCTGTAGCTGCGCTCATGATTTGATTTAAATCTCAGAGATGTAATGTACTTACATATTGATAGAAGAAGAAGGATATGTTATTTCAAGGCAATTTAGCTTTTTTTGCAGGAAATCCATATCAGACATTATAATTCCAAGCTGAGCATTTGCAAAAGTTATAAAACATGACTGGAGGGCCCCTTTAACTTGACTTTTTTGGCTTTTACATGATTTGTAGAAAACCTCACTGCTCTCATTGCCGTACCCGCTCAGTTCCTGCTGAATTTCACTTAACAGCAATATTTCAGTTCTCCTTTGTGCTCTAGCTTCACCCTGTCGTGTTTTCTGTTAGAGGAATCTTAAAGAAGAGTGTCATCAGTATTACAGGACGTGTCAGGCCTGGTGTGATTTTATGGGAGTGGAAAGTGTGATTGCCTTTATTTGTCTTTTGATGTATGTCTTTAATCAGTTTTTATTGCTGAGGAGTTCACCTCTTAGGGATAATAAAGATAAACCTGAGTTTTTTTTTCATTTTTCCCTTTGCCCTCTTCTCCATAGGAGCTGCAGCATCTGGAGCAATCAAACTCTGCCCTTCAAAAGGAGATCGCTACATTGAAAAAAGAGGCCAGTCGCTTTACAACAGTTCTGGAGCAACACAAGCCTTTCTGCTGCCTCAGAGCATCGGGGTCTAGCTTAACCAACCGCCTCTCTGTTTCCCCATCGCCAGTTGATACCACACTTCCTCAAAACTCCTCCAGCCCTTCCAAGAACCCTCACCAGACCTCATGCTCCACTTTGACAGCTGCACCCTCTCCTTCTACCTCTGCAACTCCCAGCCTAGGTCATCACACCCATGACTGCGCTGACAACACTCAACCTTCACCGTCGTCTGGGTTGCCTGCCGAACTCTTTACCACCTCATCCTCCTCCAGTGCAATGACTGCTACTTTTTCAGCTATGGCTCCTCACTCTTTGTTTAGTGATGAACCTCCTTCTCAAATCACCTCAAGACCAAAAAAATCAGCCCTGACACAGCTGTGCACCAGTCTTATTTCAAATCCAATTTGCTCCACAGTTGCTCCTCTTCCATCTGAGCAAGACATTCATGAAAGTTCTTCAATGTCAGTGAATGCTCCTCTCCACATAAACAGCCGTGCCTCGATCCCTTCCTCCCACCCAGCTCCCTCTACACTTCCATCCAGGGAACTGGAAGCCTTTCTAATGAAACAAGCCTCTTTTCAAGCTGCTTCATCTAACATGGTGCCCCCTTGCTCCCATTTAAGACCTCCAGCGGCAGAGAACGCAGGTCTAGCAGCACAACGTTTCCCAATGAATGTGCCCCAGCTTCATCAATGTCAATTCAGAGGAAATTCAAAAAATTCAAGCCCGCCATGTATTGTTTTACCAGCACCTATTCAAGATCCTGCTTTACCGTTTCTCTCGGTTTCCCAGCAGACAAACCAGATTCCTTCCCCTGCCTCTGCTTTCACATTAAAGCAGAGTTCCGGCCATCAAATGATACCTACTACTTCGTCTCTGCTCTCCCTCCTCACTGTCCCCAGTCCTCTTAACGTTCCTCAGACTACCTCCGGCAGCTTGGCTAGACCTCTCGCTCAACCTGCATCCTTGGTGCCACCTCTTGGTGATCCCTTAAGTGATCTCTCCCTTTCTGAGTTCCTGGAGGTCAATGATTGGATACTAAGTGGGACTAGCAACCTGTAGCAGTTCAATCAAACTCTGTGGGACTCAAAATCAAGTGGTAACACATCACAGCACAGAAGAACACCTGATGATTGAGGCCTCCAAAGTGCTACAGTGTAGTTTGTTAGGAATGAAAAAACTGGTAACACCAACAATGCCAAAATACAAGCTGTTATGAGTATAAACTGAAACACTTGAAACATTTGACAATCAGATGTTCTCATGTTTGGAAACCTGGCATTAGAAAATGAACCAAGAACTAAACAAATGTCTGGGCTGTTACCAATATTCAGCTTTTTGTCTCTTAAAGAAGCACTCTGGTGATTTAGTAGGGCACTTCTATAAAGTTGGGGCACTCACAAGAGAAATACTTTTAAAAAGAATGGTTAAAATTGAAGCAACGGAGGCAGAGTTAATTGACTTTTAAGCTCTAGTGTGCTTTAAGAGACAGAAACACTTAATCCTACATTTCCCACGATGCACCTCTTATGTTAAACCCACTCTGAATGTAAAGCCAACATCTTAAACTCTACACCTCCACTTTGTAATGTAGGTTTCCTGTTTCTGTTATGAGTTTATAGACTGAGTTCTTCACAATGACATCATCAGGGGGATATTAACTCACTTGACTCCTCCAGCACAATAGACATTATATATCTGTTTTCACAGGTTGAGTAAGATAAATAAACAGTGGAGTTCCCCTTTACTGATGGTAAAAGGAGCCTTGCTTAAGTTACAGGGAATCCCAGGAAATCTTAAACTCTTCGCTGGATAACAGGCCGAAACTCCAATAATCAAGCAATGTGAGACTCCATAATTGACAAGAAAGTGCAACAGCAAAAAAAACTAACTTTTTCAAATGAAAGAAAAACAAAGGAAGGAAGCTTTATAGCTTACAAAAGACGAGATACTGACTCAACATCTAAAGCTTATAATTTTAGATAGGGTGGGGGACTCACTTCCTTGCAACTTCACAGAATTGCCATCTGAAGAAATTTCCATCTCAAACCGGAGCCGTGAGTCTGAATAATGTGCCAAAAATAAGATTCAAGATTCAAGAACTTTATTTGCCATTTGTGCTTGCACACATAGGAACTTTTGTGCAGTTTGTTCAGAGAGTCAAGTCAAGTTAAAATTTAAAAAGACACACAAGAAAGACACATAAATCCATAAAACACATACCCATAACCACACAGCTCCGGTTCGGCTGCTTATGGTAGTTTAACTAGAGGAAAATGCATTTTTTCATTCACAATGGAGACATATGATCAGACACACCGTCATAAAACCTCTGCTGCTATTTCAAATGTATTTATGTCTTACAATATTTGTATCCAAGACAAAATTAACATCAGTCAATTGCTGAATAATTTTTTAAATATATATATAATTATTTATTTTTCAACAAAATTGATTTATGTTTTTTCTTCTGCACTTCAAATCATACAATTACCATATTTGTACTTGCTGCAAATCATGCCCCTATATGATACATTGTCAATTTATTTTTGTTACCACGCTTTTTTTCATAAACCAGACTTAAATGTAAGGCCCTTGAGCCACTGTGTCAAATGATACTTTATATTTTCATATTACTAAATACACATGTTACCATAAACAACCCTTTAGTGGGTTAGTCCAGCCATGAATTATGTAGACTTACAGTTACTATATGACCAAGTCCAGCCAAATGTATGTGTGTGTGAGATTACATGTAATTATGATAGCTTGCAATAATGTTGTAAAACTTGTTGTATAGGTTTCACCAGTCTGTATTACAAACTAAGCTGTTTTAACAAGTGGTATACTTTCAATTGCAATGATCTGTGTAGGGGACATGGTAAAAGGAAAATGTGATGAGAAAGAAATCATAAATCATTTCATTGCTTTCCTTATAGCTAACAATAAGAGGATAAAGAGGCTGCTTAAACCTGTTGTAAGAACTACCGCTGTGTTTAAAGTGTGCATTTTCTTAAGGAATAGCAAATATCGCTGCGCTTATATAGCATGATTGCATTAAAATGACGATTTTGTTTTTTTCAATTGATACTATTTCTTCTTTTTTTTTATTTTGCAGGGCTGTAGTCAGGATTTTTAGATAATATTACTGAATACTGAGGTCATATGTGTAGGTCCTGTAATGTATCCCACCCCAGACACAAAAACAACAAAAAAGGGTCTCTAAATTTTTTTATTTTATTCACTTAACTGTTCATTTATATGCACACACACACACACACACACACACACACACACACACACACACACACACACACACACACACACACACACACACACACACACACACACACACACACACACACCAAATTGGGGTGCCTCCTGAGCCCCAGCCACCCTTATATGTTTACCTCTGTTTATTGAATATATTTTCATATATTGAGTCCTTAATTCCCAAATTCTCAGGAAACGCATATGACTTCACTGTTGTCAGCAGTAGCCACGGCCCTGCTAATGTGTATATTACTTCTCTTTTATATTGTAATTGTATATCATATACATACATATAGGAAGCATATGGGACTTTACTCTATTAGCTAATAATTTAGTTAATTAATTTTGTATTTATCATAGATGAAATTAATATATTTATGTTGCAACTCAGGTTGTAATAAAGAAGTTAATGAAAAATAAAAACATTTTGCTTCCCTTATTCGTTTGATTATTCAATTCATATAGGAAGAGAGAAAGGGGCGCAGGCGCACAGTATAACTCTCGCCCTTGTTCAGGCTATAAGAAAACACTGTGCGTGTGTTCATGGTGAGGAGAGCAGTAAGCAGGATCAGGTCTCACATCGCAAACGCCATCAAAACACACTCACTGCCAGCCAAGGTGTGAGAGACAAGCGCGTGGATAATTGCGGTTTTGAGTGTGCGTGTGCGTGTGTGTGTGTGTGTGTGTGAGAGAGAGAGAGAGAGAGAGAGAGAGAGAGAGAGAGAGAGAGAGAGAGAGAGAGAAGAGAAGTGGCTTAGCAAACAGAAGAATAATGTATGGAACTTGATCCTTAAAGCCAAGTACACACACACACACACACACACACACACACACACACACACACACACACACACACACACACACACACACACACACACACACACACAGATGCGCGCTCACCTCACATAGGAGGCGAGGAAGATGGGGGAAAAGGAGGGGAGGAGGAGGAGTGGGGGGAGGCGGAGAGTCAGACAGGAGCACTGGTGGAGCGGGGGGGGGGGGCGAACATTTGATAACGGGATGAATCCATGGCCAGAGGTTTGTCAGAGGTGACGGAGTGAGAGCGGAGCGGCGGGACACTCATGACGCATCTGCTCATAATGACCCGGGTTTAAGAGGCAGAGACGGGCCACGTAAATAAAGACAAATAAATAAATAAATCCATCCTATAGCGTCATCCGCAGTGAGGAGCCTCACTCCTCTCTCTCCTTGCACCACCTTTAGGCTGGAGAGCCAGTGTCAAGACAGTCAAAGGGAGATAGGAGAGCATCCGGTCCCAGCTTTATAAAATAAAACGCTTTTTATTGCAGCTGGCAGCAAAGCTCTGGAGCATCTTCAATGTTTTTTTGTTTTTTTGTAATAACCATCATTTTATATTTTTTGGGAAGAATGACAAAGGAGATAGTGGATCAATGTTGAGGATATAAAAAGTAACTGCTGTGAAATTAATTATGAAGAAGAGGCGGCACATTATGTCCACAGCTGCCAAGATGGAGAGAAATGATGAGGCACAATCAATGTATGGAAGAGATGTGCTGAAAACAGCATTACATTAGAACAGACTTTTCGATTTGTCATGGGAGGAAAAACACTGGTGTTCCTTATAACATCAAAGAGGTCGTTTAATTGAAATGTTGCAGTATATTCCAGTGAGCCAGGACTCTGAAACTAAAGCAGTTAAATGGAACCATGGCCATCATTCATTTTAGGATTTACACCTGTGTTTTTGATACTGTGACATGTCAAAATAGGTGAAACAGCCCTATTGGTGCCTTATTATTCCTGCGATAGTGGACAGGAAAATATTAAAAATGTACTATATATATATATATATACTTTTACATACACAGATGAGAAACTGAGTTTTGCAGACAATGTTGATTTTATATGTAAGAAAGCTGGTCAGAGACTGTTTTTAATAAGGAATCTGAAGGGTTTGGGGATCAGTCTTGTTGTTTCTGAAAGTGTTTGATAGAGAGCATCCTTGTCTGTAATATATCTGTCTGACATGGGCACTTGACTTTAGTAAATAGAAACAAGCTGACCAGGATTGTTAAAACAGCAGGGAGGATAGCAGGCCACCAACAAAATCCATTAAATGACCTTTACAGCACAGCTGTACACAAGAAGGACCTGTCAATCACCTCTGACAAAACACACCCACTGTACCCTGAGTTTGAGTTGCTCCCTCCAGTGAGAAATGCAAACGCAATTCATGTGGTACATAAATATTTCAGTGTAGACCGTCCAGCATGGGTATGAATACACTGATGTACAACTGAGAGGTCTCTGCTGTGTTAATGTGATGTTTTTATCTTTTGGACATGTTTGTGCTTATACTTTCCTGAGTTAGACCAATGACAATGTTCCTGCCTGGCCTGGACAATAACGTTTATTCTATTCTATTCTATTATTTTCTATTCTATTGTATTGTTTTCTATTCTATTCTATTCTGTACTATTCTATTCTATTCTCTCCACTTCTATTCTATTGTATTATATTCAATTATGTTCTATTCTATTCTATTCTAGTGTTTTATTTTCTATACTATACTATTTTATTCTATACTATTATTTTCTATTGTATTGTATTGTTTTGTATTCTATTCTATTCTGTACTATTCTATTCTATTCTCTCCACTTCTATTCTATTGTATTATATTCAATTATGTATTCTATACTATTCTATTCTATTCTATTCTATTCTATTCTATACTATTCTATTTTATTCTATTGCAATCTATTCTATTCTATTGTATAATTTTCTATTCTGATTCTATTTTATTCTATTGTATAATTTTCTATTCTATCCTATTCTATTGTTTCATTTTCTATACTATACTATCCTATTCTATTCTCTTCTTATTTTGACAGACAGACGCTCTTATTTCCGGTGTACTGGCTCACTGCGTGCGTCTTGACGCAGCTCTCTGAGCCTCTAGGACGACCGGATAACGGGAACCGAGAAGGGGGACAAGAGCAAAACGCGTCAGTGTGACAGACATAGACGGGGTGCTATTGTATAATATAGGCCTTAAGATTTTTTTCCTCTCCGGGCTGCCGCTGTGGGGAGGAGAGGCTGCTTGCTTTTTATTTCTCTTCTTGTGTGTTTTTTTTTTTTCTACCCGAGGAGGTGGAGACAGGAGCGGAGGGCGCAGCGGGGCTCGGTGTTGCATCGGCCGCTGCTGGCTGAGGACCTGCACATGTCGGCGCTGTGAGGGACCGTTTGTTTCCCCGCCCTGAAACGATTGGAGAACGGCAGGAGGAGGCTGTGTGGAGAGATGCAGAAGAACAACATCATCATCAACCTGTGAGAAAAAAAGCAGAAAATAATAGTCAGGTGCGGTCAACAGAGGATCCGTTAAAAAACGAGCCAGAAGGACAACAGTGATGCGGCAGCCGAGGTGGGCCCAGATTGATGATTTTATGATATCATCACCATCATCCACCGCCAGGACCCATCACTAATTTTTACTGAGAAGGAGCCTCATCGATGAGAAGGTTATATGCTATAAACTGACCCGGAGTGTTTGTTTTTTTTGATGTGGATAAGCAGGAGGAGGATCATCTGTGCTTGATTACATTCATTTTCCCTTCTGCATAAGGAGCTATATGATCAAAAGGTTACCAAACATCCACATTTAGTCTGTGTGTGTGTGACGCCAGAACAGCAGCAGAGAGACGAGCGTGTGTGTGTGTGTGTGTGTGTGTGTATGTGTGTGTGAGGAGACGCGCCTGTCTGAGCATCATCTGGCTGTGCAGGCTCTGCTCCTTCACGGGGATGATACACAAGCGATTTTTCATCTGTGCGTGAAAAAAAAGGAGAAGATTCAGGGATGCTGCTGCCGATGCTGCCATTTCCAGTCCGGCTCTGATACAGACAGCGAGGCGCACAGCACGGGACTGGACATCCAGAAAATAGCTCTCCTCTCCTCTCCTCCGACTCTGCACCTTCTCCCCCCTGTATTTCTCTCCCCTGTCCTCCCCCTCCTCCTCCTCCTCCACCTCTCCAGAGAGTCTATTCATTCTGATCAATTGATAATACATCTGTGATTCAGATAGCCACCCACTCCTTCATCCTCTCTTCCATTCACCCGTACATCCTCTTAAACGCCTCTTTACGCACTCGCACGCACGCACACACGCACGCACGCAAGCAGTAGCACCACCACCATCACTGCCATCTAACAGCCATCATGGAGACGACCAAGCTGCCTCCGTCCAGCCCGTCCTCGCCGACCACCAGTTTCTCGGTGCCCTCCGCGGAGAAGGTGGATGGCTTCCCGCGGAGGTCCATGCGCAGAGCCCGGCAGAGGAGGTCCCACAGCTCGTCCCAGTTCCGCTACCAGAGCTCCCAGGTGGAGCTCACACCGCTGCCCCTGCTCAAAGGTGAGACACTGATTTATTGTGGCAGCCATCCTGTGGGTCAATGTCAAGAATACATTATAGTGATACCACGAGGGATGAAAAAGTCCAGTAAGGTCACCACCAAAGACACCATTTTCACTTTATGTATGTCATCTTCATTATTTAAACATCAGATGAGTTTACATAACACACCTACTGATCCATACTGTGGAGAAAGTCAATTTATATATAATGTATTTTCTATGATAGGTGTCCACTGATACATATTGTCTTTTCTGTTTTGGTCTTTTCTGACAGAGGTGATAGCAGCGACTTTACATCTTAATATCTTAGATTCTTCACAATTATTTAACGGACAGAGTCAAACTTACTTTTCAGTGTGTATTTGCATACTAGGCTCCTTAAACGATCAAGTTTTCCATAATCTACCAAATTACATAACCCTTTCAATGAAATGCCCTTATAATGAACAGTTACATAGCAGCCACTTTTACGAAATGATTGGGAACATTTCCTGGCAATCGATGGGAAACTAAAGGACCCATAAAATAAAGTGTTCTTCCCATTATTCATTCATCTGCCAATTACATTCCAGAGACATTTTGTCCTTTTTTTGTCAATTCTGTCAATCATCCACATTACTGTACGTTGCCTCTAACAGCTTTACATTTCAAAGGGCATGTTTCACAACAGCCTTCTCACACTAACGCAGTTTTCTTTCTTATTTTTTTTCATAATAATCTGGGTGAATTTTACATTTTTGTGGTTTTCTTTTTGAAGGATGGAGAAGAAATGCCCAGAGGTACATGTTCAAATTCATGTATGCAGAATAACTGAGCTAGACTCACTCATGCACACACATAAAAAATACAATACAAACTCTTAAACAAAAATACATCACATAAGAAAGAGAACCTCTATAATTTGGATGTCCTGACATTCAGACCTATATGACATACCTCATAAAGGCAGTTGGAGTTGCACTTCTTGCAGGTGTGTTGTTGCTATAGCTCTAATCCCAGAGCTGCTGTTACTACACAGAGGCCTCTTTGATCTATGGGAGCTTGTTCGATATGATCTCAGACTGAAGGCACAAGGCTACAAAAGACATTGGACCCATTTTCTTTCATTTTCCAATACAGTGTAGTGCTGTCTCCATCTGCCAGACCACTTCAGACTCAGGGCTCCACCTGCAGACAGATAGACAGGCCTGGGTGGGGTTTGATGTGGTTAGAAACAGAGTGCAACCACAGCAAAGTAGCCAAAGTTAGATTTGATTTTGTTTGTTTCTCTAAGGCAAGATAGGGATGATCCGTGGAAATGAATCAAGCAATTTATTAAGAAAAAATGCCGTACTTTTCATGCTTGCACCTTTTCAAATGTGACAATTTTCTGCTTTTAAGCGTTTTATATTGTTTTTAATTGAATTTCATTGGGCTTTGGGCTATTTGGTTGACTAAATAGGGCATCACATTGGACTCTAGGAATTCTTAACCCTGTTTTTACCTTTTAAACATTAATAAATAAATCTAAAAATGAAGTGAGAGATGAATCCATAACGAAAATAATCAGTAGTTGCAGCCCCAGAGTAAGCATCTGCTTGCACAGTGAATGGTTCTATCATGAAAAGGTGTTCATTGCTGATAAAAATTACGTCTCAGGTCTCTTCAAAAACCCTGAAAAGACATTTCCTTGATGAGACATTTTGTGTGTACTGAACACATGTCAAAAGATGTCCAAATATATATTTTTGAATCTCATCTTTTGGTACATTCAGTTAAAAAGACCTCCCCTCCATGTTTTTTTATGCTTGTTTCCTCAAGAGCTTCTCTGTATCTCCATCTGTGCTTCATCCTCACCTTCAGTGTCTTCTTTCTCTCTCGCCTGTGTGTACAGCACAAGGGCACATTGTATGTCCTCGTATATGCCTCTGACCGCTCTTTATAAGGTTAGTCCTCTTTTATGTCACCTACAATCTCTTTCCATTAACCCTCTATGAAGAGAAGACCTTTCTGCTTTTAGAGATGGTGCTCCCGTGTTGACGCTCTGTACCTCATTCCCCCACCGTTGATTTCCTCTCCGGCCTGTGAGTGATGGGCATGTGCGCCATGATGATGGAGGGTTTTCACTTGTGACTCCATGACACCCCTCAGTTCAGACCTCTCTGTGCAAACGTCCTTTAGCCTTCATAGAAACAAGTCCCAGTTAATACAAGGCTGCTGCACTGCTGCGGCACTCTTTCTGGATCCCTGGAGGAACTGATAGTAAGATCCTGCAGCACAGGCGCAAGAGAAAAGCCTGGTGTGGGGAAGTCTGTAACGGGCAGTATGTAGGCCAAGTGTAGACAGACTTGTGGGTGTTTTGCCCTCCAGGGAATCACATTCCTATTGTTAATTCCAACCGCTTCTCCTGTTAATGGCGACACATCTCTTCCACTTTAAAGCCTGAGGAATGCTTCATTCTCGCATAGTTTCAAGCTGACGATGACACAAGATGGACATATAACAAAGAAGCTGCTGGTGACTTTAAGTGGGTTCTTATGGATCCATTTTGTTGTTTGAGGTTTTATTTTTCCTATTTCCAGAGATGACTAGCCAAATATGTACATTTTTAGCACAGATGCAATGGAGATTAATAGCAGGAGATGTTTAAAATGACTAGTTTTAGATATTAGTCTCAGAGAGCAACAGCCTCATTGGTCCTAATTTGGACCAATTTCAACAATCAAGACAGGAAGAAATCCATCATAGAAGAGAACATTGTAACATCATAGAAGATGCTGATTCCTGCATCAAGAGTTGACCAGGATGCATCTTTGCAGACTTGTTATCAGTAGTGTTTGAAGCATATTGGCCTTTAAAAAGACTTTTTACGTGGAAAGGAGAGCATGGAGAACTCTCTTTAGTGCTGGTTGAAAGGCATTGTCATATGTGGCAAAATTTCAGTATATTTTCTCTAGTTGGCACCAGATGTACAATAAATGCAGCCCTTTATCCCGGAAAATACCTTCAAATTCGATGATTCCGCACCTTACAAATTAACATCCAATGCCAACATTTAGAGTGAGTGCAGGACATTAAGAGTGTGGTGGATGGGTGTGCAGCGCGTCTGACTTTTATGCTCTAGACCAGTGTTTTAATGTACACACACCAGCAATTATTGTACCAGTAACCACAGTCTTTACCTATAACCTTAACCATACTGTGGGTGCTATGCATAGATATGGAAGAAAATTAGACTCTAAAAAATGCTGGCTTTGGGAATCAAAAACATAACCTGTTTTTGTGCAGTCCTTGTCTGGTGTATTCTTATATAAACAATTTGTTCTTGGCATTACTCAAAATGTTTTTAGTGGAGTTTCATGACCTCATTGTGTTGTAATCTCAACTCATGCATTCATATATAATGCTTTAACATTAATTGTTAGCGGGCTTACTTATTATTTGTGAAAATCACCCAAATTAGAATTACATCACTCGCACAGATTTCCATTCACTTGGAGCAATCTTCAACCCCTGTGCAAGCACTGATCCACCATTCTGAAATGTCACCGATCAACACATTGACTTTCCTTCCAGTGACTTTCAGGGTTGCTGTTCTGTAGTCAGACACTGACCTCCGAACCTTCAAGAGTTTCCCTAAAGGGGATTAGTGTCACGGCATAACTGTGTTACTAATATTTCCTGCGCTGAGGTGAGACGTACCAAAGTTGCTGTAAAGAATATCTGAAGGATTTTGTTCAGTAAAGAAATAATTGAGTGATACAAGAATATTGTTGACATTGACATGATGACTAATAAAAAAGCATCAGGCATGGTCAAAGCAGTCAGTGAACCCACAGATGACGGATGAAGGGTACAGAGCTCCTATAACCCCTTTTACAGTGTCTTCATGTTTGGCTACAGGCCTGCAGCATGTGTGCATACTCACACACAAACACATGCATGAAACCTTTCTGGACGCTGTGTTCTTGGACCAGTTTTAGGACTTCAAAGTTGCCTGCACTCTACCGCAGTGTGCAGTTTATTTCTATATCAATGGATGTACTTGTTTAAAACATGTGATTTATGAGTGAGTTTTTGCTTCAAGGTCTAATTAAAAAGAAACATAGCACTCCTCTCAGTTTTGTAAGATTTAAACACCTTTCAGTAAACAGCTGTGGTCTTAATGTTACTATAAGCTATTTAGTATGAAACGAAGATGAATCCCTGCCTTTATCACTATTGAACAGTTGCTCCATTTCAGGTGCTTTTCTTTGTTTCTGGGTAAATGTTCCCCGTTAAAAAAATTGAGCTTTAATGTAAGTACTGCTGAAAATTTCCGACAGGGCCCCAAATGAGATGATGATTAAGTTATAACTGAGGCAACAGGCCTCAATAAACTTAGTGTTTCTGTGGGACTCAGGCAAATTAAAATATTTAATATCTGCTGTCACACAGTAGGCAGCCACCAGATGGGTATCATGGTGGAAGTCTCTCTTTTCCTCTATCTCTGCACTTTAATCTTCATGTTAAATAATGAAATAGTTGAGGATGGTGTCCAGTAGAGATGACAGTTCTGGAAACTGGCCGAGTACAACTAACTGGCTGCTATCTCTGTACCATTAGATATTAGATACCGTAAGATATTAAACTGAATAACTTTAGGTTTTGGACTGTTGGTGTGCTTTGAGAAAGCCCACCATGCTTTAGCAAACATTCACATTTTTACATTTTTGTCATTTGTCTAACTAACTATTGAGCTAGCTAAGTAGCTTTCAGATAAGTGTCCTGCTAAGGTGGCAAGACAAGAACTGTTGAAGACAACTCATTGATTATCTTTGGATAAATCTGCCAAAGTAATGTAAAGTCGATCATGCCTCACAGCCTATCACATAAGAAGAGAAGTTATTTGTCGCAGCATAACCAGAGTGGATTGCTAGGTTGGTCCTTGGCTCTCCTGGTTGTCCTCCTCAGTGTCTTCAGTTACACTGCAGCTCAAACCAGAGAACAGGCTGTTAGCTCAGCGCTCCTCCCCAGCTGCGATGCTCTCCCCTGGGGCTACAGACACCAGTCAGGCTCCCAGTCACAAGTGCTGTGCTGTCGCTGGCAGGCTAACCAGACTAAGGTCACATTCCTGCCCAACATCTAGTCAGCAGATAAACAAACTTATGATTAGCATTTATGCCTTGTTCACACAAACCAAAGACAATTTCCATGAATGTGGTTCAAGATGATTTTTAAATGACTGAACCTGTTATTTCTGCCTTTTATTAGTAGATGATCTTGCAACCATGCAAGGCAGCACCAGATTCCTTTCTTTTGACCTTGGGATAGGCCTGGCCACAAATCCCTCTGTCGTTTATTTGTAGATTTTCCATCTCTTCCTTTGCTGCTCTCTCTGTGATTTGTGAAATGTAAAAATGTCTTTTTAAATAAATGTTACGTATACATTCAGTATGCACCACATTCAGACAGTGCTCAGCTAGGTTTGCATTTCGGTTTGACGCATAGTAAGTATGAGTCATACACGTGAAAATATGATCCACACATTGCTCCTGTATTTGTGAAAAAGTAACCATCTGAGGAGTATGTCATCACCACAGGTAGAAATATATTTAAGGTGCCCACCTCGTCAAAGATGTATTTTTCTTCTAGTTACTTCAGTCGGATGTTTGATCACCACTGTGCATAATTACATATGTGAAGTTTGACACTTCAAAGCTGTTTTCACATTAATGTGCTAAAAGTGAAAAGTTACTCTCCAGTTTTCACTCACCAAATATCTGACTTAAGGGCGTGTACAAATGAGCAGGACTTGTGACATCACAACAAATTTGGAGGCAATTCTGGTCCAATATGTAACGTAAACAGTGCACAAACCAGTGCACAAACACTGAGATTTGCATATTCATCGACTCTCAATTTTCAATGAGACAGAAATATCACCATCATGGATAGAAATATCACTATTTTAATTTAAAAATATTTTCACTGAGGATAGAAATCGTATCACATGGTGCATAGAAATGCTATTACCAGAAGAAATGTAATCCGGATAGCAAATTACCATGATAATGGATGTAAGTTCGGGAATAGGTTTGACCTCTGTGGGTTTAACTATGCAGTAAATCAGTTATTCTATTCTGAGCTGAGTCAGGATGAAACCGTCCTAAAAGCATTGTAGTACTTATTAAGCTCTGAGTGTGTCTTTGTGATTGTGCAAAGTTAAAACACATGCAGGACGATCATGGGACGCGTTCTGGTCTATCTTGAGATCTTGGGGAAGATTGTTGCAGCCAGCAGCTACCTCAGCAGGAGCTAAGAGAGCAAACACACAAAACACTTTCTGCTCAGCTCGGCCCAGCGGCACATCCTGCCGGCTTGTTTTGTAAAGCTCAGATTGCATTTTTGACCATAGCAAATGTTATAGACCTGGGCTGACAGGACAGGAGACCTTATACATAGTAAAGGTCATGGCATGCCTCTTTTATTAACTCAAATAATCCCACAATGTGCCTCATATTCTAAATTTGAAATTAGGGCATTAAAATGTATCTGTATTAGGAAGTCACAAGATGATCATACTAAAACTATTCCTGTAAACCGCATGTCACGAGAGGCTCTACTTTTATCGTCCTAGTTAAAAGAGAAACGGAATTTTGTCAGTCTCACAGTCTGATCTGGAAAAACAGCAGCAGATGAAGTCAAAAAGTGTGAAATAGTCCTTTTTTTTCTCTTCTTTTTTTTTTTTTTTTTTTTTAAATCACAGCTGTTTCTTACAGTCAACTGTGGTGCTGGATTTCTTCTCATCAAAAATGGATGATAGTTGTTTATTATTATCTCCCACACCAATGTGAGAGCAGCAGAGCCGCAGAATAGCAGCGCGCCTAATTGCTGTTTTGAAAATGAATCAACATGCTGAGCTCCAGTTTGCTTATCTGGGTGCTGAATCCTCAAAACAGCTTTAAAAAAATCAATAAGAAAACACTCGCATAAAGTAATTAAAAAGAGACGTTTCGTGCAAAGAATATTCAGCATGCAGACTAGCGCAAGCGTTGCTAATTGCTGCTTTGACCATGCAAAAAAAAAACCTCATACAACAAAATAGCCATGCATGATGTTTTCAGTCTTTGACGTTTCAATAAGTGGCTTCCAGCAGTAGTAGCTTTACAAAGAATTGCTGAGTGGCTTGAAATAACTTTGTGAGGCCCTAAAGGATGTTGTGTGAGCTTAGTGTTATTGTTAAATCTCCTGTACCTGCACGAAACCCATCCTGCTGGTTGGCGTTAGCATTTAAGCATCTTTAAAAGCCCAGAAAACACCCTGAAGATACAAGACAAGCACTACAGACAACGTAAGTGAATCAGACGTTGTTGCACAGAGGAACAGATGGTGAGCTGAAGCTGAGTGGGCTCACAGGAAGAAGTAAGAGAGATTGTAGGTAAAACGGTATCGTGAATAATCAGGTTATGATCCTTATTGCAGGCCATCTAATAGTAAATCTTTCTTTCATAGCTTTCAAAGAAGTGTTTCTGGCTGTTTCGCGTCTTGATATGTGTCCGATGTTGCTAGCAGCCCACTTGATGCTGCTTAACAGGTCAAAGTGGGCTTTTTTTTGCAATCCTCCTGTTTCCAGGGACTGATGGGAAATGCATAATGTTCCCACTGCTGTCTGCTGAAGAACAAAAATACACCGCTGCTAATGTTTCATAATGCACTCAAAAGTGGGCCATTTTCACTGCTAACAATGAGCGGATTAGAAGGAAAACATGCCTTCAGACATATGCGTTATAAAATCTTAAAGACCACGTCATGAAACAGAATAAGGTGAAGGAGATTTAAAGACACACTGCATGAGCCTTATGAAGCTTATGAATGTGATAAGCTATCCAAAACCTCTTTTTTAATTGAATAGAAGCATTTTTTTAAACATCTCGATCCAGTTGCACTTGTCTTACCGTACCAACAAATCCTTTTATTTCAATAGAATCAGAGCAATACATGGATTCACTGGTGGGGAAGAGGTAAATTCATGTGAATCTTTCCCATCTTTTATGCACCCTGCTATGTCGGAGTATAAATTGCTCCTAAAAGAGGCACAGTTTGATATGACAGGCGTGGCACAAATACAGGCTTGGATAAACTGAGTGAACCTATTGTCCCCTTAGCAACCAACCACATCATTTTTGTCTAAGTGGACCTTAATTTTAGACCAAAAAAACAACAAACAAACTAAAAAAAAAAAATGCATTAGCTTGAATGAGGAATGCTGACAAGGCTTATTAACCGCTTTCGTTTGCAATAACTCAATAGTTAAATGTAAATTCTGCTGAACAGTATGGGCACAATTAACAATAATGGAATAGTGTTAAATGCTAAAATATATTCTAACAATAGCAATAGTAGAGAAGAGCCATAAAGTCAGTGAACTGAAACAGTAGTATTTACACTATCTGACGTTTGCTTTCTACTGTAAATACTTGCAGTTTGAACTGTGTGTAATGAGAAAAATAAATATTGCAGCATACTGTGTGTAATCCTAACAGACAAATGCCACAGACATAGTGATTCATGTGGTGAAAGTGACCTCAAGCTCCTGTTTCCCACCATATTTTAGGTGTATTTGCTTGCTTTAATATTGCTTCTGTAGGCCATAATGTGAATATTCTACTCTGCAATATGTTAACCTGCATGAGAAAATATGGCATTTGTGTGTTTTCATTTTTCAAATCTGTCCAGCATGCTTGTGTATCAACATTAGGCTGTAATAATGGATGTAGGAAGCTTTGTTGTAAATATGCTGTTTACTGTAAAACAGTCACCTTCTCACAAAGATTGTGTGTGGGAGATTGAATGACTGTGTGTGCATGTGTGTGTGTGTGCGTTTGTGCGTGTGTGTGTGTGTGTGTGTGTATATGGAAGGGAGAGGCCAGCTGGATGGGCTTGGTATTGGGTTACAGAAGGCATGGAGTAGTTTTTGCTCTATGACTGTCTCAGATCAATTAAGAGGGAAAGAGGGAGAGAAAGTGAGGGGGGTGATGAAAGAAATGGAGTGGATGAGCAAAGAGGAAATGAGTGGACATTAAGCTGACAGGTGGAGGAGGAAGAGTGGGAGGAGAAGCGATGCCGAGATTAAAAAAACAAAAAAAAAAGAAAAGGAAAAAAAGAAAAAAGCCAGAGGATATTGCAGGAGGGAGGATGTAATGAAACAGCTAGCGATGCAATAACCACAACCATTGCTGTGTCACGGAAAAGAGAGTTGGTTCTTAAAGGAATATGCTGATACTTTGGCAAATAAGCTCTTTGATTGAATCACCACAAGTTTCACCTTTATGGGTGTTCACTGTTAAATATTCTCTCCTGGCTCCGTGGTAGCGCGGAGCTAAGCAAACAAAGAAAATCAAATACTGGACAGGCAGAGGTGACGGGTCGTGAAGCAGTCTCAATTGAAAATGTTTCAGTTGGGATGAGATATCGGAAGCAGAACATATGAGAAAAAAGTGTGTTTTGTTGTACATGCTCGTCTTAATTAAGGACAACGAGATGGGAGATTGATTTTTTTTTTCATTTATCACATTTCCTTGTCTGTGACGAGCAGCAGCAGCAGCAGCAGCAGCAGCAGTAGCAGCAGCAGCAGCAGGATGGTGACGTGTGATGTTGCCTGTACGCTGCAGAGCAAACCGACAAATTATTATTCAACAAGTGAGCGTTACAAAGCCGCTAATCAAATGTTGAGGATGTCTCCAGCTGGGATAACCGTCTCCCATATTTGTTTACGAACTGTCTCCAATTTGTGTTTGCATTTCAGGCTGCAAGTATTGCTCTCGGAGGGTAATATTAATATCTAACATGCCTGCTAGTCATTGGGTCAAGGATTTTTTTTTTGAAAGAAGAGGACAAATATCCAGTAACTCAAACAACTGTGAGAGTCTGGCTTTATTGTTCCTCATAGAATCTATTTATTGATAGTGATTCAGCTAATTATAGGGGGAGTAAACGACAAAAATTACAGCCAGTGCATCACGCAGCTATGAACCACAGCCTGTAACACCCAGACGGTCTCTAATCATTATGCTGTGTGGTGGAAACATGTATTATTAGAAACATTGGATTATTTAAAGATAGGCTTAGCACGCCTCTTAATCTTTTGCCATGACTTACCCTCCTCTCACAGCTTTTGTCAAAGAGAGAATGGGAGTTTTCTGTCTATGCATCCATTGAATACAGGAGCATAAAGACTTTCTGCCACATTTTGAAATCTGCGGCCATCACAACACAATGCTGTTGTAAAAGGTTTTCAGATACAGCAGCTGTCACTTTCACTGTTAGTCAGTCATGAGTTTTACTTCACCGATTTGTATGCAGCTTTAACTGAAGGTCCACTCACTAGCTTTTTCAGAGCTTTCGACACCATCTCGCATTCTTCATTCTAAACCAAGGTTGTTCAGTTCTCCCCGCTGCATAAAACCACTTGTCATCATGTGAACACACATCATGTGATAACTTAACCATGAGTGTGAGATGCAGTTGAAAGCTCCCCCCACATAAAAGGCCAGTAAGTAGACTTTGAAACGGCCTAAATTGATTTTTCTCCCTTGGTAGGCAGTGGAACAAGCTGTAAACACAACAGTGATATATTATCAGAGTACAGTACAATCTAGATATGACTAACATGTTAGCAACGAGGTTGATAACGCAGCGACTCTGAAGATACTAGAGGCCGTAAAAACAAAACAACTTGCTGAAAAACGCTCACACAATCTTCAGAGGTCATTTGATCCATTAATAATATAAAAAGATGATTAATGCAGCTTTAACCTTACCTCAACCTTGTTTAGCTGCCATAACTGTGATCTTTCTCTAAAATGAACAATACTGTGGTTGCTATTTGCAGGTGTTGTAGAAAGAAATTACCGTAAAACCTCAACAGCAGGATTGTCCGTCAGCATTTTGTCAGAAAATAGAGTTAAACATTTTGGTAGCTTGCGCCCTTATAATTACATCATTTTTTTGAATTTAGTGTCTTATTTTCATTATTTTAGGGAGTGGAGTGTAACAAAATGTAATGACTTGTTCCTTGGCTCAACACCAATTCGTCCACCAAATGTCATAAAAATCTGTTTGTATTTTGGCTAGATCTGCCGCTGTCAGACAGTGAGGCTAACACAGACACATAAAACACCACATCCTTGACAGAGAACACAAACATGTCCAAAAATGTGTCCGTTTCTGTCAGCCGGACGCACTTGATTATCAGCAACAGACTGTACATACGACTCTATTTACATGTTATATGCTAATAATGCTCAGCCGCTCTCATTACCCATTCTCAGTACCATCACCAAGTGACAACTTCCGAGTATTTCCTGCTCTAATTTAAAGCAGCTGGATGATTCGTCCTGTTCTTTCGTGGCAGGTACATTTCCGTTTTACTCCTCAAGTCTTCCTGAAAATCTGACGATGGGTGACAGGAGGGGGATGTATTCAATCACACCTGATAACATCCCACCCCTCAATTTTCCTCTCTAATCACTCTGTTTATGAGCAGGATAAGGGATAACTACGTCCATGTTTCCTTGACAGTTTGTCATGATGTGGACAGAACATGTGTTATTAGGAGGATTAGATTATTTAGAGATAGACTTAGAGCACGCCACTTAAACCCCTTACCGTGATATTTATACTGCTCTGACTTCCACACTGCAACTCTGTAGCTCCCTTATACTATTTATAACTGTCTCTCTCTTGCTTTCCTTCTTTATCTGCCTCTTTCTCCCTTTCCCCACCCTCCCCATCCGCTCTTCCTCTCTGCGTCACTGTATCTGTGCATTGAGCATGAGTGTGTGTGCTTAATGACAGAGGTGCAGAGGCGGCTCGGATGCTAGCTAAATCAGAAGCTGTCCTCTTCGCTTTCTGTCTCTCTCTCTCTCTCTCTCTCTCTCTCTCTCTCTCTCTATCTCTCTCTCTCTCTCTCTCCCTCTCTCTCTCTCTCTCTCTCTCTCTCTCTCTCTCTCTCTCTCTCTCTCTCTCTCTCTCTCTCACACACACACACACACACACACACACACACACACACACACACACACACACACACACACACACACACACACACACTAAGCCCCAAACAGAATAACTGTTATTTAAAGACTAGAGCTGTACTCGCTCATTTACTAAAAAAAAAAAAAAAAAAAGGCTTGGAGAGATGGATGGGTGGAGGAGAAGGGATAGATGGAGAGAGTGAGGGTGTGAGAGAGAGAAGAGAAGGGAGGCACCTAGAGATGGAAAGATGAGAGGAGGAGGAAGAGGATGATGTCATCTTTTAACCCTATACCGCTCCCCTCGCCTCCCTCCTGTTTCCTCCCGAGATTCTCTCCCCTCCCCACTCTTCCCCTCTCCTCTCTTCTCCTCTCCTCTCCTCTCCTCTCCTCTCCTCTCCTCTCCTCTCCTCTCCTCTCCTCTCCTCTAGTCTCCTCTCCTCTCCTCTCCTTTCCTCTCCTCTCGTCTCGTCTCGTCTCCTCCCCTCTCCTCTCCTCTCCTCTCCTCTCCTCTCCTCTCCTCTCCTCTCCTCTCCTCTCCTCTCCTCTCCTCTCCTCTCCTCTCCCCTCTCTGTCGCTCTCCAGCAGCTCTATATTTAGATTTGTGCAGCTGTGTATATGTGTGTGTTTTGTGTTTTGATGCTGTGTGTAAGTGTTTGGCACAGCTCATTCTTATATGTTGCTGCTCCTTTTACCAAATCCACCCCGCTCCTCTCGTCGTCTTCTCTCGCTCTCACCATCATTTCTACGTCACTTGCTTTTTTCTTTTTTTCCCCCTACTCAACGTTTCAGGTTGCATTTGTTATCTCTTCCTCCCCTACATGTTTAAAGGATCAGTCTGCTGATATTCTATACTCTATATTTGGCTTACAGGCAACAAATCCCATGTGCAGACCCAAACTAACAATCAATTGATCCTTCTAACAAATGCAGCCAAAAGTCTGATGTAGCTTCTTCCTCTGTGCTGTAGTTGCCCAAAAACTAACACTGTTGCACTGGATGACATGTTCTTTAATTGCTATGATCATGGTGCTCTTTAGTTTATTTTGAGTTAAGTCCACACACACCCTGCTGCTTTAAATAATCACTAGTTCACCAAATGTGTGTTAATCCGCAGCTGAAAATAGTCCCCCAACCAATGCACATTTTTTGTTTTTTTGTTTACCTAAATACTACAGTCCCTAGCTGTCTTAATTAATTAAAACTAGATTAAATTATGTACTTGTGAAGTGTTTATAAAAATGTATAGTATGTCTTTACTAGGAATGATTGGTGGTGAGGCTGAGTGCCACAGACAGAGTAGGGAAACCAGAAAGTAATGAGACGTGTGTGTTTTCTCATGGGATTTTGTTGATCATAACAAAAATACAGCACTTTGCCAGCTTTATTCTTCATACCTAAATGTAGAGCTACAGATTGTAGAGATTGTTGTAGAAATCGTCCTTTTTATGGCGTTGTTGTTACACTGCGGCATATAAATGCAATATTCTGGCATTTTAAACTCTCTGTCTCTAGAGGATAAAGCTCAGACATTCATATTATTTGGACTGTTTTAGAATGCACACACAGATATTAATGAAAAACTGGGAGGATTCAGGTTTCAGCACATTTGATATACTGCTCCAGGGGAGAAAAATATGGGTGAAGTGAACTTATCCAATCAGGGATAGAAGGTATGTTTTATTGAAACACACATGAAGAGTTGCAAGCTTCTCAGTGTAATATCTAGTAGACTAAAGGATTTTTTTTTTTTTTTACTCTTTCTCTCTTCAGGGCTGGATAACTATTGTTAATGTTTGCCTGTAGCCCAATGAGTCTTTGTATGTAGAAGACTTGACATGCAGGATGGACTTCTGCTAACAGCTAACACGTTTATGTCTTTGTCTATTAATGAGAGACCAACCTGCAGAGCAAATTGTTTAACTGAAGATATTTCCGATGTAATTTAATCTTATATATCATGACTTCCACTGTAACACTCGCTATGAAGTAAATAACTTGCTCTTTAGCTGATAAATGATCACCAGCTAGTTAGCATTGCCTGTCTGCCATTTAGAACTGGACAGGAAGTGCAAAGCATTTGTAGGACTGTTTTTGTTGTTGTTGTTGCTGAAAACAGCTGACTGCACTTATGGGAGCGGTGAGAGTGAACCAAAACAGTAAAGCCGGGGGCTGTTAAACCAAAACAATTAGTGAAAAGACATAAATGCTTTGTAGAGTTAAGGGGATCTAGACAGTCAGGTGATAATTCCCTGTGACTCATTTGGCATTACATTTAGTCATTATATCCATTGTTAATATAAACATAAAGTAAGAAAATGTGACTCATTCAGATAGCTAGATTCTAACTAAAGAGAAACTACACACAGAAACGGATTATTTCATTATTCTTTGTGGATATACATTTAGATTTTATATCTCCACATATGAAGAACTGCAGAAAATCAAATACAAAGCTCTGACCACCATGGATTATATAACATTTTAAATCAGGCTTGTATACCCGCCTTTCTTATTTAGCTGCATTTATATTATTTCTTCAAAAAGAGATAAAAAACCTCAACCTTTCAGACCTTTTGACATGAAATATAATGAAATATAATGCATTTAGAGTTGCATTTTTTGGATCTATACAAAATCTATGTATATAACATATTAGTGATTCAAAACTCCAATGACTCACTTCCCATGATTAAGATCTTAGCATTCTAATCAATGCACTGACATGAGATTAAAAGCAGCTTTGAATAAATGAGACTGGTGTGACCCGTGATGGCCTAATAATAGCAAAGCCACAAGGGAAACAATTAAATTCACTTTCACTCAATATATACTAACAATAATACTTACAAATAGTTTGATTTCTTGCCTGTTTATTTGTGTCTTCAGACATTTTCCTTGCACACTTATCCATTTTTGGACACATTTCTACATGTGTGGGGAATAATATCAGACAGTAAGGTACTATCAGTGGACAGTTTAGCAAATACAACCCAAAAAATAGTTGTGGACTTTTACTGACCCTCTGTCAGTGATTTCTATTTTTCATTTTCTTTGCTTCAGAACATATATTGTGGTTGCGTCTGTGCCAGTCACCTCCCTGTACTTTCATCTCGGCTTCATCTCTCGCTCTCTCCCACACTTGCTCTCACCTGACCCACCTAGTCTCTTCATTTCCTTCCATCCTTCTCTCTCTCTTTTTCTCACCTCCCATCTCTCTCTCCTTCTCCCAAACACACATACTTGCTTTTTCTATTCCCTTCATCTTTTCACCTCGCTCTGTTCTTTTTTTTTTTTTTTTCTCTCAGTCCCAGCACAGCACATCTTCATACAATTACTCTCCATTAAAAATGGATTAGATTTCACCTTCACAGTCTGTCTACAGAGGGAGAGCAGGAGGGAGGAAGGGAGGAATCAGGAGAGAAGGACAAAGAGATAGGAGGGATAGGAAGAGGCAGATTAAGATGGGGCCAAGCAAAGAAGAGGACAGAAAAAGAGGAGTGGAAAAAGAAAGGAAAAGATGGTACTCATAAAAGAGGGAGACACACTTGTTATCAGAGTCAGAAGCAACAGTTCCCCATCTTACACATTTAACACTTGTTTTTTTTGGTCACAAATAGCCCGAAAATGATGTGAACACGGGGCTCACACGTTTTTTTTTCCAGTCACTGAGAAATGGCTGCAATTCAAGAACAAATTGACCACTTAGAACGGCTCAATGAACAGGCTCATAGTGGATGTAAATTCTTCAAAATAAGGCAGGAAGGTTACAGAAAAGTCAATGCATTCAGTGCAGGTCATTGCTTTTACTGAGGGAATATATCACAAACAAGAACCAGTGGGAAGTCTGAAAATCAGAATCATTATCTGGTATTACTGAAAGCCTAAAAGTATGGATTGAATAGTTGGTTATAAGTGATGGAATAAGCAGCACCTTTTTGTGGTCTCAAAAGAGTATGTGTCTTCTTCCTCGACACCTCAAGCAAAGGGCAATCCTCTTCTATTGTTGTGCAGCTCTGTGCCAGAGAGAGCAGATGGTCCTGGTGTGCCCACAAGAGGTGAGGGGGTCTGGGGGTTGGAAGAGCTCCAGTCAGCCCCTCACCCCTTCTGTGTCTCCCACCTAGGGGTTAAGAAGGGTTAAACCTAATCCTCTCCAACTGTGTTTGTGTGTGTGTGAGTACTGGATCATCATCATCCGTCCAACTGCACAGTCAGTCTAGACTGCCTCCCAGCCCTCTTGGAGTATCCTCTGGGTTAACGTGTATTGTTTTCCATGTACAGAGGGAGATTATTTGCACTGGCCTGTAAGCACATTGTGTTACCAGCTTATCAGGTTGATCTCTGTCTTCATAGCAGAGCGTTTCTTTGTTGTGACAATAAAATAACCCCTCTGTCCAGATATTTTGTGTGCTGTCTGGCTAAAGCTGCAAATACTAACAGCACTGAATCCCATCTCTATCTAAATTAGGGAAATGGAAAGGAATCGATCCCATTACCAGCAGTGACAAAGCTAAACAGTCGTCATCAGTTTAGCCAGGCTAATGCTGCGTTTGCACTATATTGGATCTGAAAGATTTCCATGTTCAGGACTGGCAAGCATTCACATCATCTGACAACTATGATAACAGAATCGGCTCTGAGGCTTTAAAATACTGTGTATTGATTACATTATATCCACAATACTTGTAATTACGGTGACTCCAACAGGACATGAAGGTGGCATGAGACCAGCATTCACTTTGTGTCACAGAAACTGATGTCTCGCTCAGGTTTTGGGGCACAATTTATGCTATTTTGGGTTACTCACTCAGTCATTGCTTGAAAGTGTGTTATTAGGAATTATTAATAATGTCCATTTGCTTATAGCCAAAATGTATAAGCCTCTTGTATAAGTCTTGTGAGTAAAAATAGTGACACATTTCCCTATTTGGATAAAAAAAAACTAAAACATGAAGGAACTGTGAATTACACAACACACTGAAATACATGTAACTGGTTCTGCACAGATGTCAGAGCATTGTGCACCCATCTGAACTTGTCAAAAGTGCAAAATGGTGCAGCACAAGAACAAAAGAAAGAAATTAGTGACACATTCAGGTCTACTCAGATCAATATAGTGATTAGCCAGTTAAAAATCCAGTAATATTCAATGAGGTTCTTCAGGTCTGCAATCATATCTGCATTTTCTCTACATTTTCTTGGTAATTATTTGGGCATATATCATTATCATCATCATGATTATCATCATCATCATCATCATCATCATCATCATCATCATCATCATATATATGTCATAAATATATGTATACAGTTTGAAATATCTGCATCAAAAACAAAAAGTCTCCAAACATTTGTTCAACACTGACACATATGTTTGTGTATAACATTTGTTTCACATTTTCAATATTTTTTACATCATTTGTTTCAATGTAGATAATCATATTAGTGTTCAAATCAAACCTCACATACAGCTCACCTGGTTATATAGGAATCTCAAACCTGGATATTTCACTGCTATATTTAGCTACTGAGTCATCAATCATCTGCTTACTCAGAAAAAAAGAACCAAGCATCCCATTTGGCTGCTGTCACAGCTTCTGACTCTATTTTGGTGTTTGTTTCTTTTTTTTTTCTCTCCATATAACTTGAGTTACATTTTTGCATGATGATTTACAGGCCGAGCTGTTAAGTTTCACAGCCCCTCAGGCACGCGGAATCAATTTAAAACTGATTACACTTGCTCAGTAATCCGTGGATATTAGATGCTTTCTCTACATCCATGAAAAGTGGAGTTTTCTCAGAGGTACAAGGTTTTAATCTGTCGGCCAGCAGCAGGTTGTTTCATTGTGATGAACAGGTCTGGAGAACGAATCTGACAGGTAATAGTTCTGAGATACAAATGTGTTTGTAGAGTAATAGTCTGCTCTCTTTCCCTCATTACCTTTGAGAGAAGATCTAGCTTGTAGAATACATCTCTGTGTACTCCAGCATGCTTTCTCGCACACCCCAACGATTCACTACCAAACACAAAATGCCTTTGAGGAACACCATCGGATTTAGTTGAGCAGCATTGCCCTTTTTTTGTCCTTTAACCTCCTGATCTAACATCTCTCTCTTTCTCTTTCTTCCCTGCCTCTCAATCATCCAGACGCCCCGGTGGCAGAGTTACACGACCTGTTCTGTAAGAAGCTGCAGCAGTGCTGCGTGCTGTTTGATTTCCTGGACTGCGTGGCTGACCTGAAGGGGAAGGAGATCAAACGTGCAGCGCTCAATGAGCTGGTGGAGAGCGTTGCCACTAGCAGAGGAGTCCTCATAGAGCCTCTCTACCCAGAGGCTATAAAGATGGTATGAGGGGAGAGGGAGAGGGGAGGTTTGGGGTTAGAAATGATGGACTAGTGGATGGATAGACAAAAAATTAAAAATGAAAGACAGAGGAGTAAATGCTGTGTATTCAAATGTCAGAAAATGTAGCACAGACAGTGACAAACAACGATCCGGAGGATGAGCAAAGGGTTCAATAACTGAATGGATGGAGGGTCAAAAACATAGAAATCTAGAGAAAAAAAACATTTTCACAAGTGAATCGATCCTCATCAAATGCAACACCTGGAGGCTCTACCCGCGGCAAGAGAAAAGGAGGAGAGAGGGATGAAAGGATGGTGGTGCAGAGGCGGCAGACAGTGTTATATCCAGCTGAGGAGCTCTGGTGGAGTCACCAGAGGCTATAAACAATGGTGGTGAGAGAGGGGAGGAGAAAGGAAGAGAGGGAGCGATAGATAAGGGGAACCAGGGAGAGAGAGAACGGTTGCAAAGGGTGCTAAGAAGCACAGATGGTGAGAGAACGAGGGATGGAAAAGAAAGATAGAAGTGTGGTGGAGAGTGTGGCCATCAAAACAGAGCAACAGAGGTCTCAGAAGCTATGAAGAGGAGGGAAGGAAGGAGAGACAGAGTGTCTAGTACACAGGAAAGGAAATCCAACAGAGGATATAGCTTATGCTATGGTATATGGGCCTATTCATACCCAGAGGATATGAATAGGCTGATAGGACAGAGGATGGAATGGAAGGAAAGGGGATGAACGCTTTCATATGGGGCCACTAGCTTAAAAAAGCTTAAATTATTAGATGACCAATAATAGAAGAAGCCCATAGGATTGTACATTCACCATATTGTGAATGAAATGTAGGAAAGAGAGGCTGGAAAAGAAAGGAAAGTTAGATGGTCCAGGAATATCCAGAAATCTGTCACATTTAAAATTAGCATTTCGCAAACATTTGGTGTAAAGTTTGGGGAATTTTAGCCTAATTTAAATTACCTCACAAATTGAAATCAAGGAAATTGGCTCCTAATGTAAGAATAAGATGTTTATAGCTACGCAAGCAGCTCTGTGAGGCTTTGCTAAGGCGAACAATATCTATATGAAATGTTTGCTACTGCCACAAAAAGGAAGCGAAAGACTGAAGGATGAACTGCAGAAAAAGAGGAAGAAGTGTGGAGAGGAGGAAGTGAAAAAAGAAGAAGCCGGATGGACATAGCTTTGATGTGTATTAACCTTATAGGATTTAAATGTCAAGATAACCATATACGAGGAAGAGTGGCTGAATGGTTTGGACCTTTTTATTTCCCAGTGAGGATTTTAATGGTCACATGAAATGAGCCCACATCCTCTTGCAGTGACAAGTTTCACTAAAACACTAAGCGGTGTAGAAAGGAGGAAGGGAAGGAGGAGAAAATGCAGCTGGATTGGGGGCGTTAGGATTTACCATGTTGGCTTTTTGCAAATAGAGTTTATGCACAAAGTGGGCAATGTAAATGCATTTGTTGAATAAATGATGACATAGCGAGCAGTCAGGTTGCATCACTTATCAGCTGTTCATTTCATACAGCATCAAATCTGGCTGATGTTAAAGATGAAAACCCTTCATGAGGACCAACATTTTTTTTTTTTACCCTCAGCTGCCATCTGACATAATAGTAGATGTAGAGTCAGACCAGTGGTTAATGTAGTTTGAAGTGATGCTATGTGTTGCCAACTCTAAAGTTCAGTACGAGGCTAAGACCTTTAACTCAATCCTAAAATATAGAAGTGAGAATATGTTTTCCCTTTTTCAGTAAGTACAGAAGGCCACGACAGCTGATACAGAGGAGGAAGAAAGTAAACAATGCGAGACAGTAGCAGGACCATTTATGCATCTCAGCTGCTCCACTTGAGAATTTAAGGTTCCTGTTAGCTAGTTAAAAGAGAAGTACAACCAAATACATTATCTATTTCTGCAGATCCAGACCTGAGTCAACAACTAAATTTTAAGCATATGTCACGTACACATATACTATGGAAAGCCCCTAAAGTAGGACAAAGGTAACCAGTGTGAGCCAATGAGATAGTAGCACATAGCATCACCCAAACTGCAAGGTATATAAGGACACTAAATTTTATAACACTAAATGTCCACCCTCATCTATCTTTAGAGCTAAATTGTTATGTAGTGACACAAATCTCATCAGATGACTAATGCTTTGGTGAAGAATCCTGTTAGAAATCAGCGTGATGATGAGAATGAGTCAAAATGTGTTTCAATGCTCTAAAACATCATCACTATATTTATACTTAATTAGGACAGTTATGAAACTTTCACTCAGTTTTCAGTCAGTGCAACTGTTACACCCCCTTTGTGTTGGCTCAGTCCTGAAATGATGTTCAGGGTATCCACAGTACAAACAGAAATGTATTGTATGATATTTGGCCGCCTCTAATCTCTCTTTACGCCTCACTTCACTCTTCTCTCTGACCTGCTTTTCCCTCATCTCCCCTTATCCCCTTCCTGTATTCATTTCCCCCCTCTCCTCACCCCTCCATTCATCCATTTTCATCTTTTCCACTTCCTATTTTCTTCATACTGTTCCCCATTACTTTCCTTCTCCTCCTCCTCCTCATTTGTGGTTTTCTAGATCTCGGTAAATATCTTCCGGACTCTCCCACCCAGCGAGAATCCTGAGTTTGACCCAGAGGAAGATGAGCCGACACTGGAGGCCTCCTGGCCACATCTGCAGGTACTAATGCCGTGATAATTGTGATTATGGACCATATTCAGACATGAGTTCATGCGTTTCCCCCCTGCAGAGCTAGAGGCAGAAAAGGAGAGTTGCTGTGTGAAAGGATATGTTCAGCAAAATGTGTTGGCCTTTTTCACCAAAAATCACTCTTGTAATATATATACTTTGTTATTGAAGTTAAACAAAATGCAGTGTCAGCAAGTGCGATGACAAATGGGACCTTCCTTATGTTATGTACTATATTTGGCAGAGCAGAGGATGCCGTAGTGCATGCAACTCCCACCAGGTGTTGCTTTTAATGCAGCGCTCAGCAATTATCTGCACACAAACATACTGTACCTGAGCCTTAGATCAGTTAAATATGCTGTTTAAGGCAAAATTAAATGGCAAAATATACCTGTTTTTGTCCTCCTAAAGATGTGATGTTTGCCCAGATGATATTTAGATGTGACGTACAGGTACTTCTCCACTTTTGTCACGACATGAGCCAAGAAATAAGCGTGAAATCCAAACTGTCATGAAACAGCAATATTAGATCCTTTTCTCTGCCTCGCTCTGACATCTTTTGGTACAAGGCATCACTGTCTGTAGTCGTGGTGCAGTTTTCTCACCTGTCACTTGGAGCAAGCATCATGTAAGGTTGCCGAAATGACACCTGACTTCCTGCCATTTGTCTCTCTGCCAGCTGGTGTACGAGTTCTTTCTGCGTTTCCTGGAGAGCCCGGATTTCCAGCCCTCCATGGCCAAACGCTACGTTGACCAGAAGTTTGTCCTGCAGGTAATCCTCTTTATTTTCCTTCTTAAAAAATTGCAATTTGTCAAATTCAAATCTCGGAGATGTTTCTAAAATACTCACAAATGGAGACGTATAAATAAATGAAGCCTGAAGTACTATCTTATAGTACCTCTCCTGAAGTGCGCTCAATTTTTGGTATCTAGGTTGGGGGCACATATAAAAATTGACTCCACGGTTGGTTTCATATCTTGCTCTGTTTTAGAAATTTATGAGGAAATAAAACAGCTGATGTAATATTAATTTTACTGCGAGTGTGGTTCAAATGTATTTCTATGATCAAAGACCAAATAATTAGAGGTTATTTTGCTAGTTTTTACTTCCTGGAGGAGCTGTTTTTGGGTTAGGTCTTTAGTTAAGATTGGTAACAGTTCAAATTAGTGTAGGTTTAGGTATTGGGTGCAAGAATGAGAAGATTAGATTTGTGAATGCAGTGTACATAGGGGCAGAATTAGAAACATACTGCATTGGTGTCTGCAATTATGTCATGTTCGTGCATGTTTAGCTCCTGGAGCTGTTTGACAGTGAGGACCCCAGGGAGAGGGAGTACCTAAAGACCATCCTGCACCGTGTCTATGGAAAACTACTGGGCCTCCGAGCCTACATCCGCAAACAGATCAACAACATCTTCCTCAGGTACAGGCTGCAATCCACCCATCCAATACTCAGGATTTAAAGGTGATATTTATAGCGTTTCAACATCAATAAATCAAACATTACCCAACAAAGAAAGAGCATCAACAAGGAGAAGAGCTGCCTTTGTGACCTCTGTATTGCAGTTTTTTTCCATTAATTATGGTTTTACAGCATTAAACAAAAAGATTCTTACTTTAAACAGGAACAAGTATGAACATCCTTATTGTAACAAGAGTTTCACAAGCGGGGTACCAGCATTTAAGGGCCCTTAAATTAGTTGTGTTGCTCAGATACAGCCGTGTCCTTCCATACTTAAACTACACACAAACATGACTCTGCACATTTGCAGTCGTATCACTCGCTGACTCCGCCCTTGTATCTCTATCCTCCATCTATACTAAGAGCTAAATTATTATGTCGCGACACAAATTATTGGTTAAATAGCTCAGACTAACAAGATTGCTGTGATGTACAGTCATGTTTCTTCTTTTCCCTTTCACCAAGCTTGGCTGAATTGTCGTCTTTGTTTCTGTCTCAGTTAACTGGTTTCAGTAGCGTTGTTTGTGCCTTTTGACAGCTAAAAGATAAAGTATAAGCATATATCTCCTTACCGGTATGTGCGCTTCTTTTTCTTTTGTTTCTCTTTCACATGATAACATCACTGTGGGTATAGAGGTGTATTCCCGGCAGCCGGGTACATCAAAGATATGCATCAATTCCTTGGGAGTTTTTTTATGCATGGGTCACAATGGCCTTTTTTAATGGCTTCTACCTTTGATGATGTAGAAACAGTTGCTTCATCTACTGACATATAATTGCAACAGTGTTTATATGTGTGTTGTTTCCAATCTTCAGGTTCATATATGAAACTGAGCACTTCAACGGAGTCGCAGAGCTGCTGGAAATCCTCGGCAGGTCTGTACGCACACAACACACAAACACACACTTTAGAGCACATAGTACTTTGCTGCTTTGGTGCAGGAGAATGCATTAGATATAAAACGGAATAACAAACACACATACACACACACACACACACACATACTGCATTTTTCCAGCCAGCAGGTTTACGAGATACTTAGTGAAATTAAGCAACTAAGAAAAATGTCGACAAAGCAACTGTTCAACAAAAAAACAATATGCATAGAGTTTTATTTTTCCTTTATTATCCTTGCTCCATGTCTTATCAGGTAAAGACAACTGTGGGTGAAAAACCTGGTGGAGCAAGAAATGACGGATGAGAACAGGAGGGAAATGAGTAAAGGTGGGAGGTGGCAGGAAGGAGAGATAGAAACAGGAAGGGGGGGTTAAAGATATAAATGAAAAATGACTCAGTGGTTTGTGTAGCATGTTGCTTTGTCTCTGAGGCCTGTGAGAGAAATATGAGGACAATAGACATGATGGGCAGACAAGGAAGGAAACCAAACTGATCAACAAACATGTCTTTGGTCTTTGGTGATGCTCGTACACAAATCGGTGGGAAAAAGGAAGGAAAGATGACAGTGACGAAGAGAAAGAGAGAGGAAGGGAGGGTGGACAAAAACAACACAAGTGATATTGTTTAGTTTGTGTTCCTCACTCATTGCAAACCGATCTCATAATTTGCTTGATCGTTTTTAGAATCAATTCGCTGATGTTACTCTGAATAACCAGCTATCTGCTTTTAGCTCTTGTGAGTAATGAACCAGAATAATCTGAACTCACATGACAAATCAGCTCTCCTCTCCAGATAATTACCGACATGTTTCTGTGCGCTTATTGTTAGACATAAAAGAATTGGAGGAGACTGGCTGGATTAAAGAGACTTTAGAGAGACTGGAGTTGGCCTGAGGTTGGATTATTAATCAGCATTAAATTAACGAGCAAGTGTTAACAGTGTTGGCTCGCTCCTATAGAGACCACAAAGAAAGACTGTTCATCGCAGAGTTGTGTATCTTTCTCTAGGGAACATTTTAAGGTGCTAACTTTAGCTGCCTAATAATGCTAGCTACAGGCTAAACTAGCTTGAGGTAGCCTTGTTAAACTGTACAAAATGAGAGATAAGTCACTAACTGTGTATTTATTTGCGTTCTTCTCAAAAAGGATGTAAATATGTATCTCCAATAGCAACAGCAAGACAATGACTTAAGTTTGAGACCGAGAATAGCTGTGACATTAGTCCATGGCGCTGACATACTTCCGTTGCTTTTGATACACAAACAAAAGTGTCGACGGTGCTGAAAGATTGAGACGCGGACAGTTTGAAAGAGAAAGACAAACCAAGCAGAAGATGATGGCAGAAGACGCAGCAGGAAGTAAACAAATCAGTATTAGAGTCAATAAATGTTTGTTTTTCTCAAGGGCATTCTGGTTGCTAGAGTCGAGTCGTGCACACTGTCTTCGTCTTTCAATATCTGACGCTAGTGAGGCAGACGTGCCTGTAAATAATCTGCATTGATGTTAAACATAGAAGAAAAAGGAAGACGATGGATATGAGGCTTGGATTCAAAGAGATTTGGAGAGACTGGAGTAGCTGAATGCTGCTAAGTGCTAGAATATTTCAGCAAACGTGTTAAAGGTTTGAGAGATTGGCGAAGAAACTGATCCTCTCCCTCTCACCTGTCACCTCCATCTTCCTTGAGTGATCAAAAGATGAAATTAAAAACGGATGGTGGCCTTTGAGTGCATTTTTTGTGCTTCTGATATCAGTTCAGTTGAGGCTCAAGCATGAGGGGTTAACGGTGAAGGGTTGAACCCAAGGCGAGAAAAAAGGGAGGAAGCGATGGATGAGAGAGATAAAGAGAGAGAGAGAGAGACAGAGAGAGAGAGAGAGAAAGAGAGAGACAGATAGACAGAGAGAGAGAGAGAGGGGGGGGTATATGAAGATGGAGGGGAGATGAGTGAGTGAACAGTGAGTCAGAAGTGGAGGAAGGAGGAGGGAGAGCAGGAGAGGAGAGAGAGGTTTGTATTCATGTTGGTGGTAACAGGGGTATTTATAGCTCCTCCCACACAGGGAGAGAGGGAGAGAGAGATGGGCTAGGGAGGATAGAGAGATATTAAGAACAAGGGTGAGAAGAAGGCAGAAAGAGAGATTAGATGAACGGCAGGAGGGAGATATTACTGAAGGAATGCTCTATTAAACAGACAAAGATGCTATTAGAAAAAATGAAGGCAGACACACAGACTAACTGATACTGAGATAGACAGATGAGCAGTTTGTGCCCACTGACAGCTCAGAGAGATGCTAAATTGGTTTCCAGCTCTCCAAGTTTAGTTCCCACTCCTCCTCTGCTGACATTTTGCCCTCCGTAGGCTGAGCTACCACTACATCAGTCAGCGTGGTAGTGAACTGAGCAGACCATTGGAAATGGACACAGTACAAGAATAGACTCCACCACACAGACAAATGTACAAGTAGATGTGAATGGTAGTTTTTACAACAGCCTCAACTATGGCACAGCAGGGTTAAAGTTCACGTTTGAGCCTCTCATGTTTTACCATTACATTCTAGTCAAAGAGCTAAACATCATATTTTTGGAAAAATAAATACACTCAAGGCTTAATGCAGATCTGAAAGTATTTCCAGAGCCCCCAAATACATTAACAATAATCTAAAATCATTAAAAAATATCCTATTTGCTGCAGAATAGCTGAATATTGGACCTTTAAGGATCTCACCTTTACCTTATCAACCTTCATTATCAAAATTGCGGCCTCATTAAACTTTTGAAAGCTTGTAATATTAGAGATCTGTCAGATTTTTATAATTGTACTGTAAGAACTGATCTGGGCCATATGAAGCATCTAATCAACATATACAAGTATTTGACATATTCCACTAAATCTGTCGTTCCCAACCTGGTGTACCCTCCAATGGATAACATAATAAATCTGAGGAGTCATAAGGTGATAAATGGGATAAAAAAGTTGAAAATACATTGTTTGTCTACACAAATTTGGATTGATTTTTTTGTATTGTGAAACGTTATCTCCTCTCCTCCCTTCTCCTCTCCTCCAGCATCATAAACGGCTTCGCTCTGCCGCTGAAAGCTGAACATAAGCAGTTCCTGGTCCGAGTTCTCATCCCGCTACATACAGCAAAGTCCCTTTCCATCTTCCACGCACAGGTCAGTGACATTTTACATTTCTGTTTAAGAACTGCCGCTCATTTCTGTTGATGTTTGTTACCATTAAAATTGATCGGCTTGGACCATTTTCCCGATATTGACACCCATATCTGATGTGATGTGACACCACAACGCCCTTCCACTTGGATGTATAGATTTATTTAACGTTACCCTGCGGGTGTATGCTGATATTTTGTGCCAAAGTTGTGGACATCATTTCCATCTGTCAAGCCATTGGCATCACCAGTTCTAATGAAAAGTTTGAACGGTCAACATTTTAGGTTGAATATGAAGGGTGTGTGTGGATATAATCCAAGAGGAGGAGACATATTTATCTTTCTTATCTTGAAAAATCAACTATATGTACAGTACATGAGTCCTTCTATAAGCCAAACCATTAGCACAAATCAGTCAATGGTTTCTGCAATATGCAACATATACCACTAAGAGGCAGAGTTGAGTCATAGATAATCCTGCAAAGAGACGCACTCACCTTTGAGTCACACACAGTGTGTGTTTGTGTGTGTGTGTCTTTGGTTTCTTTGGTTTGTGACTGTGCCAGTATGAGTATGTTTGTTTGTGTTGTCATAATATTTGATGATTTAGATGGTCACAAGTCTATTGTGTGTATGTGTGTGTGTGTGTGTGTGTGTGTGTGTGTGTGTGTGTGTGTGTGTGTGTGTTTTATTTGTGTCACACATTATTTGATTATGCAGAGGGTACAGTTTGTTCTCCACAAACTGGTCTGATGTGTGTGTGTGTGTGTGTGTGTGTGTGTGTGTGTGTGTGTGTGTCTATATTCTGGGTCTCAGCATCACCGTGCCCTACATTTCTCCTCCCCGTCTCTCTCCCTGTGGTTCACACACATGCATTATTCACACACTTAAACACACACACATACACACACACACACACACACACACACACACACACACACACACACACACACACACACACACACACACACACACACACACACACACAGATACACTCAGTTTGACAGGGTCACGGGGGAAACGGTGCTAGTGGACAGCAGTTCTGCACTCAGTAGGTGTGGCCATGCAGGAGTGACCCAGATCTGGAGCTAAATATCAAAATATAATATCACAGTAGCACCTTTAAATCATCTTAAAGGTTTCTTGATGCTGTGAATCAGTCTTCTTGTGGTCTGTGAAGGATGTGCTCATTTATATTCATGTCGCTGTGTTGAAATAACATCTGTTGGAGCTATAGTGTGTAGCCACAACATGGTTTGAGCAATAATCATCCTGGATTTTCAAATAGCAAAAAGCAAACGCAATGCATTCATGTGTTAACACTCACATCTGAGGCTCCTATTTTAAAGATGAACTTGCTAAGGAACTAATAGTCTTCATGTATCATCAGTGTTTGCTTTGAGTTTTGGTCAAAATCATTCTAAAAAAGAGTTTTTTGTATTTTTTTGTAGTGACTCTGCTTCCTATGTTACTGTTAAGGGGTGTTATGTTTAAAATTACCAATGAGACAAACCAACAGTAAATTGGAAAAGGGGGGAACGACACCTTGAAACTACTTTCATAGGCTGTGGAAGTTGTCTCCTCTGATTCTGCCTTATTGGGAAACTTCAGGAAACATAACCACGACTCACAAAGTGTTAATAACTATGTATCTATCTTACAGTGCAGATTAAAGAACTGTAATTACATGTTAGGGTTACTTTTATATGGAAAAGCTGCAAAAAGTACATAGAGAAAATGCCATCATTATGACTCTCTAGAATAGCTTAATCCAAAAAAAGGGGGCAATTTTTGACCTGTCACCTTAGCAAATCAATATTGGTAAAATCTCAGCCTTAAAAAGACCACAGAGTTCATAATCCTTAGCCTAACAACGGCCTCCCGCACCCACAAAGCCCGGCCTGACAACGGAATCCAACATCATATTTACCCCGAGCAATTTCTCTTATGCCTCGCTAATACTTTAAATAGTTTGACCGCTTAGTACCTTTATTTTAATCCTCCTCTCTTTCCTGCTTTTCTTTTTATTCAAGCTTGACATCCCTCCTTTCACCAGTCCCTTTTTTTAGACTACACACACTCCTTCTTTCTGCCTCTGTAACCATGTTATGGTGCAAATGAAGGACAGGAAAGTAAAGGGCTGGAGCGAGCGGAGAAGAAAAGATGAAAGGTGCCCCGTAAGAAGGAAAATGGATTAGACAGGGGAAAAAAACAACAGTAAAATAGATAAAAGCTGCAGAAGATGTGAAAGCCTGACAGACAGAGAGACAATGCAGCTACAGGTCAGGAACGAGACAAAGGAAGAAACAAAAAAAAGAGAAGAAAGAAAATCTGATAATTCTACAAAAATGCAAAAAGTTGAGACAAGAACTAACAACAATCTGACAATGGACCACATCTACTGTCTTTAACTTTCAAATTGGACAGTGTAGCATACTTTTAATTTAAAGATATATGAACTAACTTATCTGAAAGTTATAAAAAGGGACCAGCACAGTATTCATGTGAACAAGGCAAAAGTGTAAGTAGGAAAGACGGAGAGGGAGAGACAAGAGGTTTAAACTCTATCTGAGATTGCCCTTAAGGGACTTTGTGTGTGTGACATCACTCCTTCCGAAGTAAACACACGCATACACACAGTCTCCGTCGCCACGGTGCCCACTCGCCACGGCAACCGGCCTGGGTGGAGGGGGCAACCGCAAAACACACAGGCACACAGACACAGACACACACACACATATGTAGGCACACATGTACGCACACACTTGCTGAATAATAGGAAATGATTGCAGATCATATAAGAGGAGACAAGAGCCGATGTAGAAGGAGACACAAAAACACACACACGTACATACTTGTGACACACACATCTCCCCTCGGAAAACTTGTCTTTCCGATCTTTAGCTGTGTGTAATCCTGTGGGATAAGTGCTAAGATCTCCCTTGTCTCCTTGTCAGCTTCAGGGAATGTGTGTGTCTGTGTGTGTGTGTGTGTGTGTGTGTGTGTGTGTGTGTGTGTGTGTGTGTGTGTTCTCACCACATCTCTTCTGTCCTTACAGCTGGCCTACTGTGTGGTGCAGTTTATGGAGAAAGATGCTACTGTGACTGAATATGTAAGTTTATATAATGAACTCATTGAACTGTCTACCGCTATGTTGGTAATCAAAGTTAAAGAGTGATTCTGGTTTATTAAAAATCGCTTCTTATTTTTGTCTACCCAAAGTTAATTGCTGGGATCTGGGAATGCGGTGACATCACTAAAATGAATTCAGACAGGTCAAGAAGCAATCATACAAGTTTTAAAGCTGCACTCACCAATATTTTTATATTAAAAATAAATCCACTTAATACGTCTAATGTAAAAGGTGAAACTCAAACAGTATTATCTTCCAACTGTAGATTACTGCGGCTCTACGGACCGTTTCAGCATGTGTCAGCTCATTACTTTTAGCTCACAGTACCAGCACCAAATGGCAGTTAGACAAAGTTAGTAACTAGCTTGTGAAGTTGAGTTGTGAAGTTGGATGTGTTAATAGGCAGTTTTTAGGTAGCACATTTGTCATATCAAGTCAATTCAGCTTTATTTATATAGCGCCAAATAACAACTGAAGTTATCTCAGGGCGCTTTTCACATAGAGCAGGCCTAGACCGTACCCTTTCATTTACAGAGACCCAACATTACCCCATGAGCAAGCACTTGATGACAGCAGCAAGGAAAAACTCCCCTTAAATGGAAAAAAACCTCAATCAGAACCAGGCTCTAGTTGGGCGGCCATCTGCCTCGACCTGCTGGATTGAGAAAGGAAGAAGGAGAGGAAAGAAGGAGAGAAAAACAGAGAAGCACAGCAACAACAATAACTATAACGACAATTATAGAAATATGACTAATGATAAACTAAAAGGTGTGCTCGTTTCCAGGGTTACCTCCAAATAAAGCGGTTCAGATAATCTGGCTAAACTGTTGGCTAGTTTAAAGCTTGTCCGAGGTTCTAAACTTGCCCTGTTTGACTTGTAGTAGTGATGAAAGTGTGTAGAGACTTATCTCATCATAAAACTGATGGTCAAAACAAAATAAGATCCAAGTTTTAATAAACAAGAAGTATCCTTTAATACCACAGCCAGTCACATGACCATCAAACATTATAATTAATGTCAGTCCTACAATTGTAAAGACCTCCATGTACCCCTGCTGTCAGAGGTTGAATAAGACTATCAGCTATAGTTTGCTTCATTCACCAATATCAGAACACTAAAGATTAGACTCAAAGTGCAAAGTTAACATCAGATTTCTTAATGCACTAGACATGAATATGAGATAATGCCACACATGGATGCCAGCCAGCTACCCTGCTGAGCTAATGGCTGCAGTGTTTATTTATTTTAATGGGTTTCATATTTTTTCTGCAGATCATCAGAGGGCTGCTCAAGTACTGGCCAAAAACTTGCACGCAGAAAGAGGTGAGTCAGTTGATAAGGAATACAGAGCTTTAAGTCACCGATAGCTCTTTAAAAATGTACTTCTGGGAGCCTTTTGGATGTCTTTGTTTAGTTCTTCAAGTTAAAGACGTGTGTGTTGTCGTGTGCCTCTAGGTGATGTTCCTGGGGGAAATCGAAGAGATCCTGGACGTGATCGAGCCGTCTCAGTTCATCAGGGTCCAGGAGCCACTCTTCAAACAGATCGCAGCCTGTATCTCCAGCCCTCACTTCCAGGTGAACACCCCACATTTGATTTAAACAGGGCCGCATTACGCAACTGTTATATGAAACCGTCTTTATTATGTCACTGTAGCACGAAAAAAAAAAGTCTGTTCAAAAGGAATCTTGTCAGGACTTTGAGAAATGAAAGTCCATTATTCTGTCTGTGTCTGTTTTAGGTAGCGGAGCGGGCTCTTTACTTCTGGAACAACGAATACATCCTCAGTCTGATAGAGGAGAACTGTCAAGTCATCCTGCCGCTGGTATTCGCCACCCTCTACAGAGTCTCCAAGGAGCACTGGAACCAGTCAGTAATATAAGCCACAACTTTGGCCATTCTGTTTCTGATCAATTTGGGTTTAATCTTAGATGGAGAAAGAATACATTTTAAAGCACTCACAGTTAACAATCAAATCAGTAAAATTACTTCTATAAGTCCTGTAATGCAGTATTAAAAGCAAAAGGTCAAGGTGTAGCCAATTTTAACAATATATTGTTAGTGAAGAACATTGCATCATATTTTAAAGAATCATATTTTTTTTTAATGTAAAATCTTAATATGCAAAAAGCACTGGAATAAAAAGTACAATATTTCCCTGTGAAATTTTATGAAGTAGAACTAGACAGTGGCACAGACTAGTGGAAATACTATATCACTATTAATACTTATGAAGTTTACTTAACATTATGCTTCACAGTTGCTACAAATTCCCATCTTTTATACTTTATCACTTTCCAGTATATCCTGAAGTATCTGAAGTATTAGCATGGATGGACACACAAAAGTGCCCAAGTGTTACAGTATTAGTTAGGTAACATATTAAGTTGACCAACCCTAACCCCAAAACAAGGGCTAGTCCTTTAATTTGTATCCGCACCCATAAACCCATGGGACAGATGATCAACCAGATTCATTATTAACTCCATCCCTGCAGGACCATTGTGTCTCTGATCTACAACGTGCTGAAGACCTTCATGGAGATGAACAGCAAGCTGTTTGATGACCTCACTGCCTCCTACAAAGTGGAGAAACAGAAGTGAGTATGACTCACTTTGTGTGCGTGCGTGTGTGTGTGTGTGTGTGTGTTTGTGTGTGTTTATTTGTGTCACTGGATACAACAGTGACAACAAGAGGAAGAAATAGTCATAAGTCAAGTCTTAAGACTTAAGTCATGTTTTAAACGGTATTTGTTCCATTATCCATCACGTTATATTTCACATTGTAAGTATGTATCACTTAGGTCATCTTGTCAACACGGACCACATCATGATTCTTATTCGTAATCCCTTTTCTAAGTCAAGATAGTGGACACTATTGGGAAATAAAATAATGTGTCCTGCTCTTACTTTTCTGTGAGTGAGATAAAAAAGATCAATATGAGTTGGGAGCCAGTTAGCGTTGCTTAGCATAAAGGCCAGAAGCAGAGGGAAACAGCGAGCCTGGCTCAGTCCAAAGTTCAATTTATGTTATTTGATTAAGCTGTATGAAAGGAGAACTGTAAAATGACAACAGTAATTTTAGGGGAAGTTGCTGGTGTGTGTCAATCAGTCATGGACTTATGTGGTTTAGTAGTTCTAGCACGTAACCACCCTCCACCCCCCACCCCCACCCCCTGCTTCAAACCACACATTATTATATTTCTGCTTGTGTTATATGATGAAACAAATGGGATGATAATTTTAGGCTAAGCTAGGCTAACCACATCCTGATTCTGGCTCCAAATACACAGACAGACACATGCAAGTGTAAATAGAAGCATGACATTACTATCTTTTTACCTTTACTTTTCTTTTCTTGTTCTCTCCAACCATTCTCTTTTTCTCTTCTTGTTACTTCAACAATCATTTTACAATCTCTATCCGACCATGGGAGACAAATATAAAAGTGAAGCCTTCAGTTCATCAGATGCATCATTAGCTTCTTCATCGGGCTCCCTCTAACGGCTCATTTCTCTTTCTTTAAACCTCCCTTTTTCTCTTCTACCCGCTTCACCAGGGAGATGAAGCGAGAGAGGGAGCGCACCGAGCTGTGGCGAGGCCTGGAGGAACACCAGGATCGCTGGCTGCAGATGCTTACCGAGGCCGCCAGGAACCAGCGCAACCTCCAGGAGCGAGGCGAGAGAGGGGACCCGCCGACCCCTTCGTCTCCGCAGACGGCTCACACTGACCAGCCCGAGCCTAAGCCAAGCGGGGCCTCCTCTGGTGCTGGGGAGAGTGCCACCTAGACGTCGCCCCGCAAAGATGAGATAACACAGTGGTTAGGGGACAGGGAGAAGACATGAAAGTTGATGGTAAAAGTGTTGGGAGAGCTCAGATTAAAAAAAAAAGGTACAAAATGAATCCACAGGTTTTTGTGTCTTGTATCATCGAGGTGGTAGCTTTTTGTGAAAAAGCGCACAAACTCAGTGATCCAAGGTAAAAAAAATTGTACCTTTTTTTCTGAGTTGTGTGAAACTGGTTCATTTTTTGCTGTACACACATTATGTTGCAGATCAGAAGATGAATATTGTCCAAAAGTGCAGACTATCATTTTAATGAACAGCAGTTTATTAAGCTGCAGGACAGTACCCAAAAATTGGTGGCTGACCTGCTTTAAATCAGCCTCAAAATAAGGGATGAAATTTCTCTTTTGGTGCAACACTAACAAAGTTTAACATGTGTCTAACTTGTTTCAACATTTAACCAACCGAGTCAAAGGCTGTACTGTGGCCTTGTATTTATCTTTTGGTCAGAGATGCTTATTTCATGCGTGGATAGCACAATACATTAATAAACAAAAGAAACAATTTCACACAAATGTCCCAAAACTATTGCCGCACAGACCAGACAAACACACACAGACACATGTACATGCACACACACACAGATGCAGGTACATATTTACTGTAAATATGAGAAGACAGAGCTACAGAGAAACAGACAGAGAGTGTGTACAGGTAAAACAAATCTCACACACCAACAATCGATTGATGCACCGAAATATTTCATACATGCATGAACATGAATTTCTTTTTGACACAGTCACACACACACACCTGGTTCTGGCGCTAAACTCCTCTCCCATTCTGTCGGGTTCCACCAAAGGGCGAGCCTTAAGTCCCAGAAGGTTAAATAACCACTGATGAAGATGATGAAAATGATATAAAGTACAATAATGTTCCTTCTTCTTACTTGTTACTCTACTACTACTACTCTACTCTACTCTAAGTACTACTGATGATGATGATGATAATGTTTTTATATATATACATATGTCTCTGGATATTTCTGTAGTGTATTATGGAAGAAACACTAGTGTAGCAGATACCATAAAGGGGAAGGCCGGCTCGAATTTTGAATTCACATCACGTTAACTGTATGAGGCCATAATGTGAGTGCTGAAATTCAGCAGAATTCCCCTTTAACAGACCTTAATCAGGGGAGGAATGAACTGGATTGATGGCTGTTTTTCTTGTATATTGAAACTTTGGATGTTTGTGGTGCGGTGGGTGTATTTTAAAGGGTTATTGCATAAAAATCAAAAAACATTCCACTTTTAAAGGTCATTACTATATTGTTTTTTTAAAGGTGTCCTGTGGAGTTTGGCTGTAAACAAAATTTCTGTTTACATTTAGTGTTAGACAACAAAACGCACCGTGTGTATCTTTGTGGCTTGACAAATGACAAAATGATGCATTTTCTTCCTCTTAAAACATTTGCAGTTTTTTGAATATTTTAAATCGTGCATTGTTTACATCCGTGTTTGCTCTCTAGCTGTCTACTTCACCACTGCCTTTGTTGGCGCATTTTAAAATTTCTTTACACGTTAACGCCACATAATTGATAAGTGGAGTAGCGTGAAACTGCCACCAGAAATATGCATTGTGTCCTTGTGCTCTTGCACGATGTAAACAAAACAGGGACCCCACTTATAAAAACATTGCTCCATAGAGCTGCTCCACAGGGAACCTTTAATATTGATGTTGTGACACAAATCATAATAATATTTCAGTGAAAAGTTTAACAACTTTATTAATTAGCCAAACCAAAAATGTATCCATACAGACCAGGAAGCCCCACCCAACACAGATGTTACGGGAGGATGAATGAAGCGCACCACAAGTATCCCAAACCAAAAGAAAAACACTGTAATCCAGTTGACTTTCCGAACCTGGAGCGTCTGTTTATTTAGGCTCAGCAGACCTGACGCTGCTAGATGGCGCCCATGACGATGATAACTTTTTTTTTTCGGTGTGAACCAACAAAAATCTGTTTATTCTTGTCTGATCATGATGATAGAGTGATGGGATAAAGAGAGGGAAAAAAACTGAAAAAAAAAATTATTTTAGCAATATTTTCATTCTTTCAGGATCTGTGTTTTTAGGGGGTTAAACAGGAAGTGGGTGTCACACTCAAATGTTTACCCCCCCACTCTTGTTTTTACTCCTGTTGCGTCCTTGATATTCACATTGTCTTAAAGGTACTTTATGTGTAAATTTCTTTGATGAAAATGATTTTGCTTTGTAATTATGTTGTTTTTTTTCTTGGTTTTTGTATGATCTTGTTCATTTTGTGGAAAACTGATACTGATGCTATTTATTTTCTATTTGATCAGGAAATGTAACCTTATTTGAAGATGATGGTCAGGTTGTGTGAGTGTGTGTGTGTGTGTGTGTGTGTGTGTGTGTGTGTGTGTGTGTGTGTGTGTGTGTGTGCGTGTGTGTGTGCGTGTGTGTGTTGGTGTGTATCCAGTGAGTGAATCGGTGAGCAGGAGATGTGCGTAGACAGAGTGACAGAGAACGAGAGAAAACAGGTCTCTCTTTGCTTCTTTTTCTCTCTCTCTGCTTCTCTCCTTCCTGAGGGACAGGGTTTGAATCCGAATGTATCGTAAAACGAATTGATTGATTGTTTTTTTTTTTATGCTTGAGACGCAGAGCTACCTGTCGGCTGCTTCGTAACCAAACATTCAAAAACTCTTCAAACCAGCAGTTTTTCAAAATGCTCACTTCAAATCCTGCCTGAGTCAACGAGGTTTTGAAACCCATTCAATTTGAAGCTATCAGATTTGACATTTCAAGTTTTACTGCGAAACTTTTTTTTGTTGAGCACTTTAACTTGGTTTGAGTTTGACTTGTTCTAAAACTTTCAGGCTGCCATCACACCAATTCTGTCATCTGTTCTTAGTACAAATGAAGTTGTTGGTTTCAAACATAGACACTATTGTTTTGCATTTCACGTCATTTGCAGATTATGCATCCAAAGTCCAGTTTTCAACTTCCAACGTGTTGCTCAGCCAAAGTGAAAGTTAATTGTTGAATGGGGTTAGTAGCTTGGCAACATAATCTTCACTCAAGGGCCACTTACTAGCTTTTCTCGTAGCCACAACCACATGCAATGGTCTTCATCGGTGGATGGCATTTGCTCGGTTGTCAAAGAGATGGCTCAGTATTCAGCAGTTTGGCAGGTGTTCAAAACGTAGCACTGAAATGAAGCCGTCTCCATGACAACTGAGCAAATGTGGTTTATAGTTGGATTCAACAATGCTACATCTTTTTTTTCCTTTTAAGGCACCTTTCTTTTCTTTCGCATTTGCCGTTTCTGGACACAACAGGAATGTAAACATGCATGAAAGAACTACAAGCTTGCTTCATGGCAACCACATAGATTACAATGATTGATTAAGTGTAATAGTAGCCTCATACTGTACCAGTAAACACCTGCAAACACCATCTGGCTGGCAGACTAAAAGCAAACACGCTCATTTGTTTGGATTTTTGAAACGTTACTTTGACTCAGGCAAAAAAACAAAAAACACTCAAAAATACAACCGAAAAGAGACAAAACTTGACCTCGCTGTCATGAAACTCAGCTTTTTTATGATTTTCGTTTTGGCTAGCTTATTCAAAAACCCTCTTGATTGTTATTGTCAGTCGGTCAGCTGACTCGGGGAAATTAGAACCCCTGCTCCCACTGTTCTAGAATTCTTTAATGACAACGAACAATACTATTTCTCTTTCATGAATTCTGTTGTCCATTCTAGAACTGCTCCAGAACAGGCAGCGAGAAAGGAGAGAGTGTGTATGCGGAGAGCTCTGGTATCGCCTCACAGACAGCCATTATATTGCTGCTTTCGGTTCATCACATTTCCCATCTGTGGCCGTTTTCACGTGGCCAAATTTAAGCAAATGCTTTAAATCAGAGGGGAGGTGTGAACCGATTCAGCAAAAAGCAGTTAGTGAAGGTGAAAAACAGAGGAGGAGAAAGACAGAGGAAAGAAAAGACATAGAGTTAGAAACGATAGAATGGCAATAAGTCAGAGCAACAGTAACGAGAATGAGAATATAATGTTACCGAAACCTACAACCGCATTACGTAGCAATTTCACTGAATTTCTAGATTTGCACTGTCTGCCCAATGGTCTGTGTTTGTTGTGTTGAAGAAAAACCTTAGAGAAGATGATTAAGACGATGCAGAAGAAGAAGATGATGTATATTTTGGGGACCAACACAGTGGTGGGGGGTTTGAATGTAGAGAGGCTTACTACTGTACGTAACATTACAGGGGGGTGTAGAATGGAGAAAAAAAACTATGTGCTAAAAATGAAACTTCACTTTGAGAAAACACTCTGGGAGTCTGCGCTGTTTCTTGTGTCACATTCTTGTCTCCTGTGTAGGATATCTACATCCTTCATCTACAGGCATGATTTGCATGAATCAATATTTTCATATTGACAATATCAAATGACCGTTTGTAATGTGAATGATATTGCTCCAAGTGATGAACCCACAAAAGAACTGTCCCTTCACTCTGCTGTTGTATTCAGCCGTCCTTCATTGTCATTTTTTCAGCCTGTGAACTCCACTCAGCAGCTGCTTTTAATGGAAAAGCTCTGATAAATATGCTACCTCGCTGACACCAAATGGCAGCTTAGTGACTAGCTGGTGAACATAGTGGAGCATTTGGGAGTAAAGAGCCTGAAAAACAACTCGAAAAAGTGATGGGATGTTGCTCCATTTCTCATTATGTAAATAATTGCATGTTTGCAAACGTGTTTGGCATAACAACATTATAAGATGATACATCATTATGATTTCAGCTTGCTCTGCTGCCTCCAAGTCATGCAAATGATTAATTAATGAAGCTTTAATATTTTAACATTCATGTTTTAGAAGACTTTGCACAGTTTTTGGGTTTTTTTTAAAACAAGTTTTAGCTCCTTAAAGCTGCATTAACTGGTTTTTGGCCACTTGAGGGCAGCAGATACAAGCTGCACACATAAACTGACATATTATCACCTTTTAAACTGATAAAATGAACTAGTGAACTTGTTGAGAAACGGTTGCTACATTTTTTACATCCAACAGATAGGCCTACATAGCAACATTGATATTCAGTTGGAGTCCTGTTTCTGGCCACCTGATGAATGTAAACCCAATATTCACTCTTCTTTTAGTCCAGACTAGAGGCTACAGTTTTACATTTATTTGAGATAGCCATTAATTTCCATTCATGTTTGAACACAATTAATTAGCAAGCTCTTGAAAGTTGTCAGTAATATTGTTGTGTTGAGATTCAATTAGCAAAGTCTGCATTACAAGGATGAATGGAATCGGAAAAGGTAGCAAAATTATGTCCAAAGATATAACACATTTGTCACACATTCTCACACGTTCACTGTGATGTAAAGTCTGATTTAACACCATTAGTTTAATATAAACTTGCTTGTTAAAGTCACAGCAATGTAGATTTTACCCAATTCTTTGGGTTAAAAGTTGAAAATTACAGGTCTTTCTACATGTTACTGAAAATCATTTAGTCAGTGTAGGTGTCAAGTTCAGTGCTGATACTCTTCACATCACTGAGAAAAGTTGGATCAAGAACTGAACTCGCACACACTGGCGCACACACACAGAGAGATACAAGCTGAGGTTAACAAAACATAGACAAACATCAGTATTTTCCAGGGAGTCTCCATTATTTCTGGCTTGGGGTCTCTAATGGTATTTCATTGTAATTGCTATGATGTCAGAGTGTCCGTCCGCCCTAATGGCCTTCTAAAAACAACAACAAAGACAGATTGGTTCCATTCACTGGTTGTTGTCTGAGCAGAGACACACAGGACTCCAGCAGCTCAAATCTCTGCAAGACCCTCAACTGAGAAGGTGAGATGTGTTTTTGTTATTCATTAAGTAACATAGAGCAGGTATTTAGTATTATATTTTTTTCATTCACTATTAGGAAACTTTGAACTGCTTTAGGATCAAGAATTGCACATAATGATAATAGTAATCTATTTTACACCACAGTTAGTGTAGTTTCATAGCCTATATGAAGTCTTTGTACACATGAGTGAACATAGTGCAATGTTGGTGGCACACCATTCTTTTCATGTAGAAAGTATTTCTATTCCAGTGCTATATTTCTTAAAACAAGGGAAAGACTCTGCAGCCTAGATGAGTTGAGCTGATATAAGTTATTTCAGTGCGGTTTATGTGGTTTGCTTAAAAAATACTATCATTTAGGAAATGACTTTTGATTCTGATCCAGACAACAGGAGAAAAAAATTCCTTTCATGCAGCTGAAATTGAGTGTCAGTCCATTGTTGGATTTCTCGCTTAAATGGCATCAAGATGCTTTTTTATAGTTGTTTTGAAGTGTAATCTTCGGATCATTAATTACCCCTTAAAACAAATATATTTTTTACAATGTTACAGCACTATTGGCTGTAGTAACTATAATAAACACCAGATGGAGTCATGCTGGCTCTCACACTATACAGTATACTACTCTAGGAAGTCTAAAAAGAGCAGTAGTGGATCAGCTTCCCTTGTAGATGTAAAATATTGTCAATTAAACCTTTTATTATCTGTTTCATATAAGATGTCAAACTGAATATTTTAATATGTTGTGGTTATAAAAACACATCTAATTTTAAAATGATATGACAAATGACAGGGAGGGGAGGAGCACAATACATATAACTCCTGATAATATTAATTATTTTTTAAATCAATACAATATTTCCTCACCAATAATATTTACAGGACAATAAATTACATTTTTCCCTTTATGGTGAACTGTATGACACCCTGCAGAGGTCACTTAGCTGATAAATCCGGGATATAAAAACTTTAACCCTCTTTCTTTATTTCATCTCCTACCCATCATTCCCAGCATGCATCTACATCCCTTGTCCCTCTCCTTCCTACTCCTCCTGGTTGCCTGGGCAGCCGTGGTGTGTGTTGCTGTGACGACCACCACGCTCCACGGTTTCCGAGGCTGTGCAGTACGAGAGTTCTCCTTTGTGGCCCAGAAGCCTGGCTGCAAGGGACTGCGTATCACTACGGAGGCCTGCTGGGGGCGCTGTCACACCTGGGAGGTATTGCTCACACACATGTACACACACACACACACACACACACACACACACACACACACACACACACACACACACACACACACACACACACACACACACACACACACACACACACAGATTATCCTTGTCCATCCAAGTGAAAAAGTTCAGGAGGTTAAAGGCTTGGAAGTTTGCTCAATTGATAAAATGAAATTGACAATTTGTGGTTATGGGTTGTCGTGTGCTGAAACTATTTCTTGGCTACTGGGAACAGTGACGTCCTCAAGAGAAAAAAGCTAGCCAAGTTTGTTTTCCATTACTTTCAGTCTTTATGCTAAGCTAAGCTAAATGCCTGCTGGCAGTATCCACCTGCCATTATACCAAAGCCCACAGTTCCAAAAGCCTGTTGTCTGTAGCGCTCTCGCCTGAAGTTCAAGTGATCATTTTAACCCAAACCATGATCTTTCCCTAATCCTTACCAAGTAGTTTTTGTGCCTAACATATCCAGACCTTAACCACAGCATAGCCACACCATAAAACACAATTATTTTTTAAATAGCACATCAAAATACACAAAGATACTAAGGGCCAAAGATGACAGAGCGAGCCTAAGTGGAACACCTAACCATAAATAATGACAGTTCGTCATTATTGGTTATTAGATACTGATAATGTCTATCTGACAAAACAGACTTCTTATATATTACTGAGGTCTTCTTCTAAATTCGGCGTCATGTTTACTTCAGTACAACTCTGATTGTAAACTGCATTGCTAAGGCAGATGAGCATTATCTGGGAAACATCACGTTTATTAAATGGAGCTAAAACAACTCAAAGCTACATCAGGCTTTGGCTACACAGGCAATATTTGTTAATAGGCTCAATTCATTGCTGGTTTTGGTAGTTTCATGGGAAGAAAAATAGAGAATATCACCAGACTTTTCCTTTAAGGATTAGTATGTACGATTTAGTGGCATCTAGTGGTGAGGTTGCAAATTGCAACCAACTGAATACTATTTTCAGAACAATGGGCATTTTTCAGACTATTGGGGTTTCGGCATAATGCGCTGTCAGACTAATGGGCAGTCCTCCTGTTGGCAATAAAGTGAATAAATGCATATCTAAAACTATTCTCTTAAGAGGAACATGAAACTAAAACAGTAAGTTTCACTAATTAAGAAACTAACAAATCATAAATTGTAAGCACAACAATTACTGAGTTAAAAGAATGAAAGGTTTACTTTTCACTTTAATAATAAGTATATCTCACAGCAAGAACCACACCCAGCTCCACCTGTTCTGTTAAGGAGCTTTGTGCATAGAAACTTTGTTGGTAAAGCCTGTAAAAGATAAAGTGTTCCACCTGTGTATTTGTGTGTGTGTGTGTGAACCCTGCAGAAACCTGTCCCCGATCCTCCCTACATCCAGCGACAACACCGTGTGTGTACGTACAGTCGTACCCGTCACATGACTGCCCGCCTGCCGGGCTGCCAGCCCAACATCTCTTCTCTGTACCACTACCCCATGGCTCTGCACTGCCACTGTGCTGTCTGCTCTACACAGGACACCGAGTGTGAGACCTTCTGACGGGCAGGATGCCGCTCTCAGAGAACAATGTTGTCAACAACTGATATGAAAGACACATTAAAATGATGAAATCAAGATAATTATTGTGTGTGACTTTCTGAGAGGATTAACAGCACTTCTGGGAAGAAATCTTAGAAAGTGCTATAATAATAATACCTTTATTTATAAAGTACCTTTAAAAGTGTTCGTAAAAGTTCACAAAGTGGAAAAAGCAGGATACTCAAAGGGCAATATAACAACAGAAAGATGAGTGAAGATAAAGCAATATCAACTCAAAATTAAGGTAAAGTTAGGATAAAGAGAGAAGATAGAAGGATGATGAAACATAAAGAGCAAAAGAAATAAAAGACATAAAAAACATACAAATTATTAAAGCAATAAAAAGATTACATCACATAAAAGCATGTAGATAAAAATGGATTTTAAGAAGTGATTTAAAAGAAGTTGCTGACTCTGCAAGCCTTATATCCTTAGGCAGGTGGTTCCAAAGCCGAGGGTCCCTGATGGCAAACGCACAGTCATCTTTAGATTTAAGACTTAACTTTGGAATGGCCAGAGGGGCCCCAACTGAGGATCTAAGGCTCTGAACTGACTCAAATGGGCCCCACGTCTCTGTTATGAAGCTTCGTTGTATGTACCCCGACGTGCTTTAAACATGATCAGTAAAATCTTTAAATCAATGGAGAAAAGAAGCCAAGTCTAGAGAAAATAAGTGTGTGAATGACATTTCCCAGGTCAGAGTGTGAGAGCATTGGTTTAATTCTGGAGATGGTTTGTATAGTCTCTCTAATAACAGAAAATGTCCTGAAATACAGCTATAAATAATAATAATAAATCAGTATGATTAGAAATTTCATATCAGTGACCCAACAATACATGTTTCTGTGGACTAAAGACCATGTGTGTGTAGTTATGTATGTCTGTATGTAAGAAAGGAGAAAGAAATGAACAAAGTGATCTCTGTAATTCCTTATTCTTTACACCTTATGATGTTAATATGCAGGATTTCAGAACACTTGGTCTGAAAGGAGACACGTTCGCATTATATGTATAAAGAAAAAGCAAATATTGACTGTAAATATCAAGTGCAACTTACTAGCCTTTTGCTGGGCTTTTGCCTTTTTCAATTTCATCAGCTGAAGTTTGCCCAGTAATCGAAGGTAAATATACATAGTGAGTGTGTGTCTGTGTGCATGTCTTTCTATGAGAGAACCTTTCTTTTATTTTTGAGACAAGATTTCTGTGTTGTGAGTACATTTTGTCTGGTCCCCCCTATATAAAGGGCAATTTGAAAGAGAGGGTTAAGATTTGTTTTTAAAAATTAGGTTTAGGTTTGGTTCAGGGTAAGGATGGAAATTAGGCATTTAGTTATGTTAGTTAGTTTAAGGTTAGGGTAAGGGGCTAGGGGATCCATTTGTCATGGTTCAGCTAGGTTTTGGGGTTCGTTTTGTTATTTTTCCATGTTCGCCTATGTGTGTATGTCCTGGGCCTGGCTTCCTGGATCTGGCTTGCCTACCTGCACACCTGGCAGCAATCAGCTCATCGCCCACTGCTCAAATACTCTGGCTGTCCCTCCACTCCCTGCCAGATTGTTCAGTCAGGTAAGTGGTAGTTACCTGATCTCTGCCACTCTTACTTCAGCAAATCAAGTGTTGCTTTGTCCATTGTACTCATCCCTCTCTCTGTGTCCAGATCTCCAGAGTCTGCTTCAACAAACTCTCACCACAACAGAATACTGTCAATGAGTGCGCTCATAAGGATAAAAAGACAAACGTGTGTGTGAAGAAAGAACAAAAATCAAGTAATCACTTAAATCAATTTACATTTGCAGAATAGAATTTTATTGACATACAGTTTCATCACAAATTATACAGTGCAGTCTTTCTCTTTTTCATTTTAACAAACATTCTTTGGTTTCATCAATAGATATTATTTACAAAATGTCCTTAAGTTCAAATTCATAAATATAAATAAAATTTGTACATTCTTTAGTCTCTTGTCTGTGTTTAGTGGTTATTGTAGTTAGGTTTACAATTGTTTGACTCTTTTTGTTTAATGCAGGTGAATTAGGTGACGACCCGTTAACCAGCACCCCTGTCTTAACTGTCAGTGTAATGTTCTCGTTCATTTAAACATGAAAGAGAGGTGAAATCAATTTGATTGATTACAATACTACACTCTTTTTACACTTTTTAAAAGTCACTCAGTGGGAAGGGGAATGGAGCTAATTTAATTTCTAGCTGCGTAATAAGTCAAGTGTTTGCCAAACCTCAAAGCAAAAATATGGAAAATAAAAGGTTCAGTTTAACTGAAGTGAGTGTGACAAAAACACAAATGTGTACCAATCAAGCTTCTTAAAAAGCCTCTCTTGCAGAAACACACACATACACACACTCATACACACATTTACAAACAGTACATCTGAACACATATACAAAAGTCCATAATGGCCATTTCAATAATACAGAACCAAGTGACTGATGCAGAGTAGGTTTTACTGCTTGAATTTTTCCTTTCATTCTCAAATTTAGAAAGCTTAGAAAAGTAATGACTACTAACCCTAACCCTGGTTTTCACAGTAACATGATGGAAGGCCAATTCATTTTAAATCAATAAGTTAAAGTGTATTTTCTTCAACATTCAGAACAAGTCAACATACTATAGATAGAAAAGGGATAGTTACTGATGCTTCATTGAAAATAACTCTGAAGTTTTGTACCGCTGGACTGACTGAACTGTAATTTGGTTGTTATCCTGGTGTATGTTTGATATGCAGCATGCTGGCTTGATGTATCAGTAGCGGGACTTGCGGCACATGTCGCAGCGACACGCCTTCGCTGTCAGGATCTCTATTTCATCATGGTGACGACCTCGAGGGCAGTCCAGGCGAACTTTGACCTAAGAGACGATAAGCCAATGGTTAGAAATGATAGAATGATGATGAAGTACATCTCCAGTTATCATCCAGATCTCTTCCCCCTCACCTTGGTGTCCTTGCTGATGGTGCAGCATCGTGAGGCGGAGGTGATGTTGTGGGTGAAGTTGGAGGCCACCAGTACAGAGTATCTGGATGGGAAGGCGCTGGATTCGCAGTAGCCGACGCAGGCGTGGACCAAGTGGGTGCCTTTACAGGTGCCACGGCGGTCACTGCGGATGGTCACGTTGAAGGCTGGATGAGCAGGCATGAAGGTACAGATTTTAATATATCAGTACATCATTGTTAAATTGACTGTTATATCTTCATCCACAATATACAAACTTTACATTACAACTACAGGAACCGTTGACTCTACTGTTCTCAAGACTACATTTTCCATAAACCCCCAAAAAAGGAAGCTTATTTCATTATGAAAATATGCCCAAAATAAATATATGTTTTTGGAGACCCCGTGAATGTATGTGTGTAAAACTTACGATACAGGTGACATCCAGGGGTGAGGTTCTCATAGCTCCAACCAATTGGAGAGAAGAGCAGCATCAGTGACATCACTGGTAGGACCAGCAGGAAAAGATGTGAGGTCAGGCACAGCGACATCTGGATGGTAGCCTGGAGGATCTAAACAGAACAGTAAATTATGTCAGAGGTTAGGGTTAGGGTTAGCGGTTAGGGTTAGGGTTGGAGGTTAGGGTTAGGGTTAGGGTTAGGGGTTAGGGTTAGCCCGAACCCTTTTAAGAGGTTTTTATGCAAAAACAATTCCACTTTTACAAAAATCATGTAAAAAATGTTGATTACATTGTATCACGCAAATGGTTGTGAGATGATTATAAAGATTGGCAGTGGGAGGTGGGGGTGGGGGACGTGTTTATTTTTCTGACTTTTCTCAAATCCTTGTATTTTTCCCTGTGACTCATAGAAATTAGGAACCAGTGCGTCTTCAGACACATCTTAACGTGGTTTCCTGAACTGAAGAAACAGCAGAAGTTGTGATTGAGTGTCCGCACAACCTGAGGTGATCTTCTGCTTCTCAAATCAAAGCGTTGCCCTGAGCTCCATCTTTCATCTACCAAGGTGATTTCCCATCCCGCACATCTGCCTGTGTGTCACTCAGTTAAAGAACAGCTAATGTGAATAAAAACAATAGTCTCTTAATCTTTTCAGTCTGCCTCATTTAACAGCTACCTGCTGACACACGTACACGTTAGCTCACACCGACTCATACTGTACAGACGCACACGTAGGCACACATGACAGCATACACATAGTCAAATACTATACATGAATGAAAGTCCTGACTTAAAATGTATGTTTTGCACATATCCTGTGTGAATGTCTGTATACACACGTGCTCATGCCCCCCTCTCACACACACACGCTCCAACACGTGTGTAAACAATAAAGTCATGTTTTCCTGGGAATTTCATGTGCCTGACCCTTGCCCTCTAAAATGGCAGCTCTTTCCAGCTCCGTTTCCCTCCAACTTTGAGCGTTGGGAATCACCAGCTGTGGTGATGGTGGAGCGGCCCTGGGGACACCAATTAACACTGCCGGTACAACCAAATTAACGGGTCAAGACTGTGTGTGTGTGTGTGTGTGGCAATTAACCCTGTGTCAGCTGTTCGGGAAGGGGGAAATGCCCGGCTTTTTCCTCTTATGTGGGCTTTCCATGCCTGAAGGTTTGGTTTGTCTTTGAGGAAAATGGGTTGTAATATGCTATAGGAGGTGAAAGTGGGAGGGCTGTTTTTCAGTCTGGAAACACAAGACCACCAAGACAGCGTATACAGAACAGGCACACTCAGAAACCTATAATCGGTCAGTTTCCAATCTTTCGAAGGCTAAGTGAAAATAGCAAAGATGCTGTAATCTGAATTAGTAATTCAGTATTGACAAAAAAAACCCTTCCTAAACCCGTGGGGAAAAGGCACTATAGCTTACATAATGTTACAGAATGTTTCAATATAAATTACGTTAAAATGTTAAATGAATGACATAGTTTCAGGGTTGTAGTGTGACAACAAAACTGTGACTGACCTTCAAATCACAATAGATCACTTTATTTTGGATTGTTTAAACAGCGACACTTTATAATTGCTTTACATAGAGACTGCTGTGACCACTTGCATAATTACATGAATGCAATCTGGCTTTCTAATTTCTAAATTAACTCAGCAGAAAATGCTAATACAGTAATATCTTCTAATCATTATCTAGTGTATGTAGTCTCACTGAGAGTTGGAAATAAATCCCCAAAATGCCAAATACCCAATGTGGTTTTCCAGTATGTTTCAAATTAACTTGTCATTGGAATAATAATGCTTAGCACTAATGTTTAGTGCAATAAATCAGCTGAATTGTGAGGTATTTTAAAATGAAACTTTCAACACTACAAAACCCTCTCCGCAAACTGCACAACTTCAGTATTTTGTGTATTTCAGAAAGAGGTAAGAAAGAAGTGCAACTCACACATTTACAAGTAATGTATTAATATAAACACAGGAGAGTGTGGCAGCTAATAAGAATACATGCAAATACCTGCAAAGAAGTGTGAAATATTAGTAGAGATGAAAGGGTTTACAGGTGTATTTTCCCCAAATTTACCACACTTTCAATGCAGTCTGGCTTGTATATTCTAAAATATATAGGAAAGAATGTCTCTCTCTATCTCTCATTTTCTCTCTTAAAATCAAAGGATTTAAAAGTCTATCTCACCAACAGTCAAGTCTAACTTAAAGTCAGGTGTAAAAAGGAGCTCAGTCTTACCTTGAGACGCAGCTTGTGGAGCCTGGATGAGTGCAGAGCAGGTGTGTCGACTGACAGGTGTGTATGAGTGTGTCTCTTCTGAGCCCTGTCCAGGGATGTAAGTAACACAGGTAAGAACGGAGACACTTATACAGTAGCTTTGGACACACCCACAATTAGAGAGCTGAGAGTGTGTGAATCTTTTTTCTTTTCTTTTTTTTTTACCTTTCATACAGGTCCCTCTTTTTCTCTTTGTGACCAGTCTTTTGAAACTCATAAAAAAACTTTTAAAAATTCAAATCCTCTTTAACTTCTCTTCGTGTTTCTCCTGGAGTGTGTAACCATCTCTGCCTCCCTCCGCCCTCCCCCTCCTCGCTCTCTGTTTGAAACCTTTAGGGGGACCGCTGTGACACAGAGGAAAACTAGATAGGTTTTCCATCAACGCGCTGCCACAATAGTAGGAACACACACAACTTTACCTCACACACGTATGCATGGAGACACACACACACACACACACACACACACACACACACACACACACACACACACACACACACACACACACACACACACACATGCTCGTATAAAGCCATGAACGCACACAAAATCATAGAAAAATAATATTTTAGGCCTCGACTGCCAGTTGATACACATAACAATTTAAATAATAAACTGAATTGAATTGGAGATGTCATAAAAGCACACACACACACAGACACACACAAACTGCCTGGGTTTTCCATTTGTGGCTACAGGAGGAAGGGCAGGGTCGGGTCAGAAGATATTGTGGGTTTGGGTCAACTGTGTGTATGTGTGTGTGTGTGGCACATGATGGGTATATTCTGGGCAACGCCTGGATCTGCTTCTTCTCTTCCTTGTCTTTAACAGAAGAGGTCAGCTTAGCAACCAACATGCAGTGGGTAAAGAAATCTTTTTAATAGGGTCTTTCTTCAATGATTTGTTGGATTTTTTGCAGCAGTTACTGTGACATGGTTAAAAAAAAGGGGCAAACGTTCCCACATCTGACCACTGATGACTGTCCCTGTCTCCCTCCATATGTTTCAGTTCTTTAAAAGCTTTGCCAAAGACCCAAAATCGGCTCCCTTTGTTCACTTTTAGTGGGTTTCCATGAGGTTTCAGGGTGAAGGAACAAATGTCTTACTTGCTGGATCAGCTACTCCAATCATCAGAAGGGGGGATAAAATTTAATTTCCTCTCCTGAGGTTACTTCAGTGTTTTTGGTTTTTCAACAAGCCTTTCCTCGTCTTCCCGGACAGTTGTGGTCCTGCAAATCCCACAGAGACGCTACCAATAAGACCTATCAATGACTTGCAAAGAGATTTACTGCA